>NC_080385.1:119982226-120122881 GCF_014773155.1 Arachis stenosperma
ACCAAGTCTTTGGAGCCATTACTAGGGATTGTTCTGTGTAAAAGTAGTGATCACAATTTTGTGCACCAAAAACCTATCGGCATGCTTTTTTGCACTTTTGGCACGTTTTTAAAGCGTGGCAGAAAGCTTAGGACCGGAAATGTTAGACGTAGTATCGAACTTAGAACCAAACTAGGAATTGAGGCCAAGGAGAGTGTTTCCGTCTATTTTCTTTAGTAACTAAAATTTTCGGGGGCAAAAATTTTTATTAGGGGGAGGATGTAAATCCTGGGTAATTAATAAATAATTAACTAATAAATTAATTATTATTCAAAGAAATTAAAAAATTAAATTTTATACTTTGAAGTAGCAAAAATATTTAAAATACGAATTTAGACACAAATTAAAAATATTTTGGTCCAAAAAGGGCAAACTGGCCAAACCGGTTGGACCGGACTCAAACCGAGTCCAAGGCCCACTATATATAAAGCCAAATCTGCCTTTTCTTTACTGTCATGAACTGAAAACACACGGAAGCTTGGGGAGGAGGGAGCAATCAAGAACCCTAACCTCTTCCAAATGTCAATTCCACATATCTCTTAATTCGCAACTCCAATTGACAAACCGTTAGTGACCATGCATTCGTCTCAAAATTCTCTTCAAATCCATCAAAACAAAGTGGAATGAAATTTGAGATTTCTCACTGATGAGCGAATAATTTATACGCTTTTTGGCATTATTTTTAGGTAGTTTTTAGTAGGATCTAGCTACTTTTAGGGATGTTTTCATTAGTTTTTATGATAAATTCACATTCTGAACTTTACTATGAGTTATGTGTTTTTCTGTAATTTCAGGTAATTTCTGGCTGAAATTGAGAGACCTGAGCAAAACTCTGATAAAAGGCTGACAAAGGACTGCTGATGTTGTTGGATTCTGACCTCCCTGCATTCAAAATAGATTTTATGGAGCTACAGAACTCCAAATGGCATGATCTCAACGGTGTTAGAAAGTAGACATCCAGAGCTTTCCAGAAATATATAATAGTTTATACTTTATTCGAGATTATACGATGTAAACTGGCGCTCAACACCAGTTCCATGCTGCATTCTGGAGTCAAACGCCAGAAACACGTCACGAACTAGAGTTGAACGCCAAAAACATGTTACAACTTGGCGTTCAACTCCAAACGAAGCCTCTGCACGTGTAAAACTCAAGCTCAGCCCAAGCACACACCAAGTGGGCCCCGGAAGTGGATTTATGCATTAATTACCTATTTCTGTAAACCCTAGTAGCTAGTCTAGTATAAATAGGACATTTTATTATTGTATTAGACATCCTGGATTGTATTTTTGATCCTGTGATCATGTTTTGGGTGCTGGCCATTCGACCATGCCTGGACCTTCATCACTTATGTATTTTCAACGGTGGAGTTTCTACACACCATAGATTAAGGGTGTGGAGCTCTGCTGTACCTCGAGTTTCAATGCAATTACTACTATTTTCTATTCACTTCAGTTTATTCCTTTTCTAAGATATTCGTTGCACTTCACCATGATGAATGTGATGATCCGTGACACTCATAATCATTCTCACCTATAAACGCGTGACTGACAACCACTTCCGTTCTACCTTAGACCGGGCACATATCTTTTGGATTCCTCAATCAGAATCTTCGTGGTGTAAGCTAGAATTGATGGCGGCATTCATGAGAATCCAGAAAGTCTAAACTTTGTCAGTGGTATTCCGAGTAGGATTCAGGGATTGAATAACTGTGACGAGCTTCAAACTCGTGATTGTTGGGTGTGATGACAAACGCAAAAGAATCAATGGATTCTATTCCGACATGATAGAGAACCGACAGATGATTAGCCGTGCCGTGACAGAACATTTGGACCTTTTTCACTAAGAGGATGGGATGTAGCCATTGACAACGATGATGCCCTATATACAGCTTGCCATGGAAAGGAGTAAAAAGGATTGGATGAAGGCAGCAGGAAAGCAGAGATTCAGAAGGAGCACAACATCTTCATACGCCTATCTGAAATTTCCATCGATGATCTATATAAGTATTTCTATCTTTATTTTATGTTTAATTTATTGTTATTTTCGAAACCAATATAACCATTTATTATCCGCCTAACTGAGATTTACAAGATGACCATAGCTTGCTTCATACCAACAATCTCCGTGGGATCGACCCTTACTCACATAAGGTTTATTACTTGGATGACCCAGTGCACTTGCTGGTTAGTTATACGAAGTTGTGAAGTTATGTTTGGACCATGGTATCATGCACCAAGTTTTTGGCGCCATTACCAGGGAAAGAACGAACATGAATGCCATTATCAGAAATCACAATTTTGCCTATCAAGTTTTTGGCGCCGTTGCCGGGGATTGTTCGAGTTTGGACAACTGACGGTTCATCTTGTTGCTCAGATTAGGTAATTTTCTTTTTTTTTATTTTCAAAAATTTTTCAAAAATCTTTCAAAAATTTTTATCATTTGTTTTCAAAAATTATTCTAAATTTTTAAGAATGAATTCTAGAGTTTCATGGTAACATGTTGAAGCCTGGCTGGTTGTAAAGCCATATCCAAATTCTTTTGGATTGAGGCTTCCACTTGTCAACATAAAAGGCATGTATATGGAGTTGGATGAAGTGTCGGTTGTTGCATGCCTGATTTATATCCTAAAGCTGGCTGGCTATTAAGCCATGTCCAACCCTTGGATTGTAGCTTTAGGCTAACATTGAAAGATTCCTGAAATTCGTATTAAAAATTTTGAATTTCTTATTTCCTTTTTCCTATATGTTTTTTTGAAAAAAAATAAAAATAAAAGACAATACAAAAAAATTTAGAAAATCATAAAATCAAAAATATTTTGTGATTCTTGTTTGAGTCTTGTGTTATGTTTTAAGTTTGGTGTCAATTGCATATTCATCTTGTTCTTGCATTTTTCGAAAATTCATGCATTCATAGTGTTCTTCATGATCTTCAAGTTGTTCTTGGTAAGTCTTCTTGTTTGATCTTTAAATTTTCTTGTTTTGTGTTATATGATGTTTTTCATGTGTATTTTTGCATTCATAGTGTCTAAACATGAAAGATTTTAAAGTTTGGTGTTTTGCATGTTTTCTTTGCATTAAAAGTTTTTCAAAAAAAATGTTCTTGATGTTCATCATGATCTTCAAAGTATTCTTGGTGTTCATCTTGACATTCATAGTGTTCTTGCATGCATTCTTTGTTCTGATCCAAAAAGAAAAGAGAAAAACATAAAAATGACGTTTTAATTTTTCTCTCTCATAATTAAAAATTCAAAAATAAAAAATATATTTTCCTTATTTCTCTCAAAATTTTGAAAATTTGAGTTGACTTAATCAAAAATTTTTAAAATTAGTTGTTTCTTATAAGTCAAGTCAAATTTTCAATTTTAAAAATCTTATCTTTTCAAAATTTTTTCAAAAATCAAATCTTTTTCATTTTTCTTACTATTTTTCGAAAATTTTTAATTTAATTTTCAAAATCTTTTTCTTATCTTTATTTCAAAATTTCGAAAACTTTACTAACAATTAATGTGATTGATTCAAAAATTTGAAGTTTGTTACTTTCTTGTTAGGAAAGGTTCAATCTTTAAATTCTAGAATCATATCTTTTAGTTTCTTGTTAGTCAAGTAATCAAATTTTGATTTAAAAAATCAAATCTTTTTCAAAATATCTTTTCCATCATATCTTTTAATTAAATCTCTTTCATCATATCTTTTTATATTTTTCAAAATTTTGATTTCAAAATATCTTCCAACTTCTTATCTTTTCAAAATTAAATTTCAAATCTTTTTCAACTAACTAGTTGACTTTTTGTTTGTTTTAACTATATCTTATCTTTTTTCAAAACCACCTAACTACTTTTCCCTCTAATTTTCGAAAACTTCTCCCTCTTTTTCAAATTTCTTTTAATTAACTAATTATTTTAAATTTTAATTTTTAATTTTAATTCTTCTTTTATTTTCGAAAATTACTAACCCTTTTTCAAAATTAATTTTCGAATTCTCTCCCTCTCATCTCCTTCTATTTATTTATTTATTTACTAACACTTCTCTTCATCTCAAGAATTTGAACCTATCTTCACCCTTGTGTTTGGATTCTTACCTTTTCCTTCTTCTACTCCCTTCTTCTTCTACTAACATAAAGGAATCTCTCTACTGTGGTAAAGAGGATCCCTATTATTATTTTCTGTTCCCTTCTTTTTCATATGAGCAGGAACAAGGACAAGAACATTCTTGTTGAGGCAGATCCTGAACCTGAAAGGACTCTGAAGAGGAAATTAAGAGAAGCTAAATTACAACAACCCAGAGACAACCTTACAGAAATTTTCGTAAAGGAAGAGGAGATGGCAGCCGAAAATAATAATGCAAGGAGGATGCTTGGTGATTATACTACACCTACTTCCAAGTTTGATGGAAGAAGCATCTCAATCCCTGCTATTGGAGCAAATAACTTTGAGCTGAAACCTCAACTAGTTGCTCTACTGCAACAGAACTGCAAGTTTCGTAGACTTCCATCAGAAGATCCCTACCAGTTTTTAACTGAGTTCTTGCATATCTGTGAGACTGTTAAGACTAATGGAGTAGATCCTGAAGTCTACAGGCTCATGCTTTTCCCCTTTGCTGTAAGAGACAGAGCTAGAATATGGTTGGATTCACAACCTAAAGATAGCCTGGACTCATGGTATAAGCTGGTTGCGGCCTTCTTGGCTAAGTTTTTTTCTCCTCAAAAGCTGAGCAAGCTTAGAGTGGATGTTCAGACCTTCAAACAAAAAGATGGTGAATCCCTCTATGAAGCTTGGGAAAGATACAAGCAGATTACCAAAAGGTGTCCTTCTGACATGCTTTCTGAATGGACCATTTTTGATATATTCTATTATGGTCTATCTGAATTCTCTAAGGTGTCACTGGACCATTCTGCAGGTGGATCCATTCACCTAAAGAAAACGCCTACAGAAGCTCAAGAACTCATTGACATGGTTGTAAATAACCAATTCATGTATACTTCTGAGAGGAATTCCGTGAATAATGGGACGCCTCAAAGGAAAGGAGTTCTTGAAATTGATGTTCTGAATGCCATATTGGCTCAGAATAAGATGTTGACTCAGCAAGTCAACATGATTTCTCAAAGTCTGAATGGATGGCAAAAAGTATCCAACAGTACTAAAGAGGCATCTTCTGAAGAAGAAGCTTATGATCCTGAGAACCCTACAATAGCAGAGGTAAATTACATGGGTGAACCTTATAGAAACACCTATAATTTATCATGGAGAAATCATCCAAATTTCTCATGGAAGGATCCACAAAAGCCTCAACAAGGCTTTAATACTGGTGGAAGAAATAAGCTCAGCAATAGCAAGCCTTATCCATCATCTTCTCAGCAACAGACAGAGAATTCTGAGCAGAGTACCTCTAACTTAGCAAACTTAGTCTCTGATCTATCTAAGGCCACTTTAAGTTTTATGAGTGAAACAAGGTCCTCCATTAGAAATTTGGAGGCACAAGTTGGCCAGCTGAGTAAGAAAGTCACTGAAACTCCTCCTAGTACTCTCCCAAGCAATATTGAAGAAAATCCAAAAAGAGAGTGCAAGGCCATTGACATAATTAACATGGCCGAACCTAGAGAGGAAGGAGAGGACGTGAATCCCAATGAGGAAGACCTCATGGGACATTTCTCAAGCAAGAAGGAGTTCCCTATTGAGGACTTAAAGGAATCTGAGGCTCATATAGAGACAATAGAGATTCCATTAAACCTCCTTCTGCCATTCATGAGCTCTGAAAACTATTCTTCCTCTGAAGAGGATGAAGATGTAACTAAAGAGCAAGTTTCTCAACATCTAGGAGCCATCATGAAGTTGAATGCCAAATTGTTTGTTAATGAGACTTGGGAAGGTGAACCTCCCTTGCTCATTAATGAAATAGATACATGGATTCAGCAAACTTTGCCTCAAAAGAGACAAGATCCTGGCAAATTCTTAATACTCTGTACCATAGGCACCATGACCTTTGAGAAGGCTCTATGTGACCTAGGGTCAGGCATAAATCTTATGCCACTCTCTGTAATGGAGAAGCTAGGGATCATTGAGGTACAGCCTACCATATTCTCATTGCAAATGGCAGACAAGTCAGTAAGACAAGCTTATGGATTGGTAGAGGACGTGTTAGTGAAGGTTGAAGGCCTTTACATCCCTGCTGATTTCATAATCTTAGACACTAGGAAGGAAGAGGATGAATGCGTCATCCTTGGAAGACCTTTCCTAGCCACAGCAGGAGCTGTGATAGATGTTAACAGAGGAGAATTAGTCCTTCAATTGAATGGGGACTACCTTGTGTTTAAGACCCAAGGGCGTTCTTCTGTAACAATGGAGAGGAAGCATGAAAAGCTTCTCTCAGTACAGAGTCAAACAGAGCCCCCACAATCAAACTCTAAGTTTGGTGTTGGGAGGCCACAGCCAAACTCTAAATTTGGTGTTGAATCCCCACATCCAAACTCTAAGTTTGGTGTTGGGAGTCTACAACATTGACCTGATCACCTGTGAGGCTCCATGAGAGCCCACTGTCAAGCTATTGACATTAAAGAAGCGCTTATTGGGAGGCAACCCAATTTTTTATTTATCTAATTTTATTTTTCTTTTATGTTTTATTAGGTTCAAGATCATGTGGAGTCACAAAATAAATACTAAAATTAAAAACAGAATAAAAAACAGCAGAAGAAAAAGCACACCCTGGAGGAAGGACTTACTGGCGTTTAAACGCCAGTAAGGAACATCTGGATGGCGTTCAACGTCAGAACAGAGCATGGATCTGGCGTTGAACGCCAGAAACAAGCAGCATCCTGGCATTCAGACGCCAAGAATACACCCTGAGGAAAGCTGGCACTGAACGCCAAAAACAAGCACAGAACTGGCGTTCAACGCCAGAAACATCCTGCAAATGGGCGTTGAACGCCCAAAACAAGCAAGAAGCTGGCGTTCAACGCCAGAAACAAGCATCAATCTCGTGTTGAATGCCAGGATTGCATGCAGAAGGCGTTTTACACGCCTCATTGGTGCAGGGATGTAAATCCTTGACACCTCAGGATCTGTGGACCCCACAGGATTCCCACCTACCTCAACTCACCTTCTCTCCTCTTCACACAATCCAATAACACTCTTCCCCAAAACCCTTCACCAATCACCTCAATCTCTCTTTCCCATCACCTCTTCACCACTCACATCCATCCACTCTTCCCCATAAACCCCACCTACCTTCAAAATTCAAAATCTCTTTCCCACCCAAACCCACCCTAAATAGCCGAACCTACTCCCTCTCCCTTCACTATATAAACTCCTCTATCCTTCTTCATTTTCACACACCACAACCCTCTCTTCTTCACCTTGGCCGAAACCAAACACTTCTCCTTTTCCTCCATATTTTCTTCTTCTTCTTCTTTTTCTTTCTTCTCTTGCTCGAGGGAGAGCAATATTCTAAGTTTGGTGTGGTAAAAGCATAGCTTTTTATTTTTCTATAACCATTGATGGCACCTAAGGCGGGCGAAACCTTTAGAAAAGGGAAAGGAAAGACAAAAGTTTCCACCTTCGAGTCATGGGAGATGGAGAGATTTATCTCCAAAGCCCATCAAAACCACTTCTATGATGTTGTGGCCAAGAAGAAGGTGATCCCCGAGGTCCCTTTCAAACTCAAGAAAAATGAGTATCCGGAGATCCGACATGAGATCCAAAGAAGAGGTTGGGAAGTTCTGTCCAACCCCATTCAACAAGTCGAAATCCTAATAGTTCAAGAGTTCTATGCCAATGCATGGATAACTAGGAACCATGATCAAAGTATGAACCCGAACCCAAAGAATTATCTTACAATGGTTCGGAGAAAATACTTAGATTTTAGTCCGAAAAATGTGAGGTTGGCATTCAACTTGCCCATGATGCAAGGAGATGCACGCCCCTACACTAGAAGGGTCAACTTTGATCAAAGGTTGGACAAAGTCCTTATGGACATTTGTGTGGAAGGAGCTCAATGGAAAAGAGACTCCAAAGGCAAGCTGGTTCAATTAAGAAGACTGGACCTCAAGCCTATGGCTAGAGGATGGTTGAAGTTCATCCAACGCTCCATCATCCCCACTAGCAACCGATCCAAAGTTACTGTGGATCGGGCCATCATGATCCATAGCATCATGAATGGAGAGGAAGTAGAAGTTCATGAAGTCATCTCCCTTGAATTCTACAAAATTGTCGAAAAGTCCTCCACCATGGCAAGGCTAGCTTTTCCTCATCTTATTTGCCATCTATGTTACTCAGCTGGAGTTATCATAGAAGGAGCCATTGAGGAGGATAAGCCCATCACTAAGAAGAGAATGGAGCAAACAAGAGAGCCCACTCATGGATCCCAAGAGACGCATGAGGAAGCTCATCACTAAGAAATCCCGGAAATGCCCCAAGGGATGCACTTTCCTCCCAATAATTATTGGGAACAACTCAACACTTCCCTAGAAGACTTGAGTTACAATGTGGATCAATTAAGGGTGGAACATCAAGAGCACTCCATCATTCTCCATGAAATTAGAGAAGATCAAAGAGCAATGAAGGAGGAGCAATAAAGGCAAGGAAGAGACATAGAAGAGCTCAAGGACATCATTGGTTCTTCAAGAAGAAAGCACCACCATCACTAAGGTGGACTCATTCCTTGTTCTTATTTCTCTATTTTTTTTCGGTTTTTATGCTATATGTTTGTTTATGTTTTGTGTCTCTACTTCATGATCATTAGTATGTAGTAACTATGTCTTAAGGCTATGAATAATTCCATGAATCCTTCACCTCTCTTAAATGAAAAATGTTCCTAATTCAAAAGAACAAGAAGTACATGAGTTTTGAATTTATCCTTGAAATTAGTTTAATTATATTGATGTGGTGACAATACTTTTTGTTTTCTGAATGAATGCTTGAACAGTGTATATTTTTGATCTTGTTGTTTATGAATGTTAAAATTGTTGGCTCTTGAAAGAATGATGAACAAAGAAAAATGTTATTGATAATCTGAAAAATCATGAAATTGATTCTTGAAGCAAGAAAAAGCAGTGAAAAAGCAAAAGCTTGCGAAAAAAATAGAAAGAAAAAGAAAAAGCAAGCAGAAAAAGCCAATAGCCCTTAAAACCAAAAGGTAAGGGTAAAAAGGATCCAAGGCTTTGAGCATCAATGGATAAGAGGGCCCAAGGAAATAAAATCCAGGCCTAAGCGGCTAAATCAAGCTGTCCCTAACCATGTGCTTGTGGCATGCAGGTCCAAGTGAAAAAGCTTGAGACTGAGTGGTTAAAGTCATGTCAAAAAGAGTGTTCTTAAGAACTCTGGACACCTATAATTGGGGACTTTAGCAAAGCTGAGTCACAATCTGAAAAGGTTCACCCAGTTACGTGTCTGTGGCATTTATGTATCCGGTGGTAATACTAGAAGACAAAGTGCTTAGGGCCACGGCCAAGACTCATAAAAGTAGCTGTGTTCAAGAATCAACATACTTAACTAGAAAAATCAATAATACTATTTGAAATTCTAAGTTCCTACAGATGCCAATCATTCTGAACATCAATGGATAAAGTGAGATGCCAAAACTGTTCAGAAGCAAAAAGCTACAAGTCCAGCCAATATAATTAAGAACTAATATTCACTGATATTTTGAGATTTATAGTATGTTCTCTTCTTTTTATCCTATTTGATTTTCAGTTGCTTGGGGACAAGCAACAATTTAAATTTGGTGTTGTGATGAGCGGATAATTTATATGCTTTTTGGCATTGTTTTTAGGTAGTTTTTAGTAGGATCTAGCTACTTTTAGGGATGTTTTCATTAGTTTTTATGCTAAATTCACATTTCTGGACTTTACTATGTGTGTGTTTTTTTGTGATTTTAGGTAATTTCTGGCTGAAATTGAGGGACCTGAGCAAAACTCTGATAAAAGGCTGACAAAGGACTGCTGATGCTGTTGGATTCTGACCTCCCTGCACTCGAAATGGATTTTCTGGAGCTACAGAACTTTAAATGGCGCGCTCTCAACGGCGTTGAAAATTAGACATCCAGAGCTTTCCAGCAATATATAATAGTCCATACTTTATTCGAGATTAGACGACGTAAACTGGCGCTCAACGCCAGTTCCATGCTGCATTCTGGAGTCAAACGCCAGAAACACGTCACGAACCAGAGTTGAACGCCATAAACACGTTACAACTTGGCGTTCAACTCCAAAAGAAGCCTCTGCACGTGTAAAACCCAAGCTCAGCCCAAGCACACACCAAGTGGGCTCCGGAAGTGGATTTATGCATTAATTACCTATTTCTGTAAACCCTAGTAGCTAGTCTAGTATAAATAGGACATTTAATTATTGTATTAGACATCCTAGATTGTATTTTTGATCCTGTGATTGATGGGATATTTTTGGTTTGAGAAATAAATCTCTCCCAAAAACACACCAATCTAACCGGCAAGTGCACCGGGTCGCATCAAGTAATAAAAACTCACGGGTGTGAGGTCGATCCCACAGGGATTGAAGGATTGAGCAATTTTAGTTTAGTGGTTGAATTAGTCAAGCGAATCAAGATTTGGTTGATTGAGTTGCAGAATTTAAATTGCATTGAAGGTAAAGAGAACAAGAATTAAAGTGCTGAAACTTAAAGAACAAGAAATTAAATGGCAGAAACTTAGATTGCAAGAAATGTAAATTGCAAGAATCTTAAATTGCAAGAATGGTAAATGACTTGAAATGTAAAGGGGATTGGGACTTGGATTTGCAGGAATTAAACAAAGGAAAGTTAAATTGCATCAAACAGAAAGTAAATGGGAATTGGGATTGAATCAGATTCAAAACAGAGAAGTAAATGAACAATTAAAGCAAGGAGCAGAGAATTGAAATGGGAAATTAGATCTCAGGACCTAGAGACTAGAAAACTGAGTCTAGATCTCAATGCCTTCCTAGATCCAGCAAGAACAGTAGCAAGGAATTGTAAATTTCAACAGAATTAGATGAAGAAGCAAGTAATTGGAATTGAAAATTAAATTGCAGTGAAAATCAAAAGTGAGATCTAAGGTGAGATTGAAACAGAATTCCTTCAATTCTCCAACCCAAGATCCAAGACAAGTGTAATTGAAATTGAAAGCTAAGAGGAAGAGAATGGAATTCTCCTTCCCCCGAAACAAGAAATTCAAGATCACTCTATAACTCAAAACTCAAGGAAAGCTCTCAGCAAAATTCTAAAAAGAGAACTCCCCGAACAAATTGAATTCTAGCCTATTTATACACTTTCTTCAATTGATCTTCAAGCCTTGGTTTGGGCCTTTGCTCTTGGTGGAATTGGGTTGAAGGAGGCCTTGGTTGATTGCTCTTGAAGTTTGGAGAGAGACCCAAGTGAATCAATTGAACCGGATTGAGTTTTTGCAAAGTTGGGTTTTTAAAGTTAGCCTCAAAGTTAGGGGCTAACTTCATGGCTAACTTTTTTATGCAGCAAAACTCACTTTCTGCACTTCACGTTGGAGCCAACGTTAGGGGGCTAACTTTGCCCCTAACGTTGGCCTTGCATCAAGTTGGAATGGCGCCAACGTTAGCCTCCAAGTTAGGGGCTAACGTTGGCGCTAACGTTGGCACCCTGGAGAGCAAAATTTCATGCCAACGTTAGCCTCCAAGTTAGAGGCTAACGTTGGCGCTAACGTTGGAGGGCCTGGGAGAAAAATTTCATTCCCAACGTTAGCCTCCAAGTTAGGGGCTAACGTTGGGGCTAACTTTGGCACACCCTGGGAACAATTTTCATTCCCAACGTTAGCCTCCAAGTTAGGGGCTAACGTTGGGGCTAACGTTGGACACCCCTGGGAGCAAATTTCCACTTCCAACTTCATCCTTCCTGGTTCAATTTCACTTGCCTCTCTTAGCTTCTAGCCATTCCTTCTCACTTCAATCCTTTTCCAAGCTTTCTTCACCTATCATAAATCAACCAAACACATCAAAGCTATGCTTGAAATCATGAGATGATCATTATATACTAATATGCACCAATTATGACATCAAACCTCATGAAAAAGCATTAATTCACATATGGTTGAATCAATCAAAGGAAGCATGAAAATCTACCTAAATTAGCTTGCTTAAGCCTCAAGAAAGTGTATAATTCAAGTGAAATTAAAAGAAAAAGACTAGTAAAACTAGGCTAAGATGACTTGTCATCACAACACCAAACTTAAAGCTTGCTTGTCCCCAAGCAAGAAATGACTTATTAAGAAGAAAGAATGAAGTGAAAGAGAATGTTCATGCTAGCAGAATGTTATTGGTAGTTCATGGGATTTTGTGTGGATATGCAATACTCACTCCTTATTGATTCTTAGGCCTAGAAAGTCTCCTTCAAGCTTCAAGCAACCTACTGCTATGACCTCTCATTATTTCTTTATCCTTGGCTATTTACTTTGTTCAAAGCTTTATTTGAGTGTCATGTGTAACAAGTTCATTTTCTTTTCTGCATACTTGACACATTATTCACCATGGACACTTGGCTCACCTTTCCTCTTAAACATTGATGCCCAGCACCTTTTGTTTTGGTTACTAAATGCCTTGTAGTTAGGTTGCTCTTGATAGTGGATTTTCAGCTGATGATCCCGGATTAGTTAATCCAAGTCACCGAGTGTTGAAGCACTCCAAAGAGCTTAATAGTCCAAGCAGATCCTAATACACAGACACCACAGGCATATATTTGTGGAGGTTCAAGCTATTGGTGTCTAGCTTTGTTTCTTTTTTTTTTTTGTTTTCTTTGGTTCTGCCATCTTTTGGCTTTTTCCTTTCTTTCTTTCTTTTTTTTTTTTTTTTTTTTGAACCAAGGATTTTCTTTATTGAGATTCATAGACAGCAAGTCACTTTATGCTTCGAAAAAGACATCCTAGCCCTTTATTCACTAAAGTGAGTTTTTATACAATCACACACATACCACCACTTACTATTATTCTACTTCTTTCTAACAATGAATAATCTCATTTCACATTCAAACATTTCTTTTATTGAATTAAAGATGCAAGGGACAGAACATGCTCTTAGTTAAGTGAAAGTGAACACACAAGCACAAACTTAACTAGCTTACTTATTTTATGATGAACAATTTGTATTAAAAGAACACATTAGCAAGACATACTAGAGCTCCTAAATTAAAACATTTCTCAACAGCAAGAAGCAAGTGTAAATACAACCTGCTAGTTTGCAGCTTGTTTGTTCTTCCTCCTGTTATGCCCCTTTTTTGAGTCATAATGCACAATGTCTTCAAATGGTGGCTAATTTCCTGCATACTCATCAAAAGTTGCTTGCTTCTCAAGCCCTTAGGTAACTTGTTAGTGTGCAGAATTTTCTTGTAGGCTTTTGAACTTACTTTGGTGTGTTAACACCAAACTTAGTTCCTTGCCACCTTCCTCATGCATCAAAATAACTATATGTGAAATCCTCCTATCTTTGTTAAAGACAATAAAAACTGGAAAAACTAAAAAGTAAACAATTGGTTAATTAGTTTATCTGATTACTCGGAGCTAGCATCCATGTATGCAGAAGGTGAGAATGTGCTTTTAAATGAGAATTTGGTGAAACACCAAACTTAGAATCTTTCATTCTCTCTTAATTTATGTTGGTGTGCAACACCAAACTTAGCTCCTTGCAATATAGATAAGTCTAATTAACCCTTTTATTGAAATAGCTATGAAAAGTGAACTACCTCAGGTTGGGTTGCCTCCCAACAAGCGCTCTTTTAATGTCACTAGCTTGACATCCTTCATTCTTTGATCATGGGGGTTGAAAATCATAGTGCTTCAACTTTTCTCCTCTTACTGTGAACTTCCTTCCAGTCTCCTCTTTGATGATCTCTAGGTGTTCAAGTGAAAGGACCCGGTTCACAGTGTAGTATCCAGATAATTGTTGAGACACCTTCATTGGTTGGGTGTTTAGCACCACTTTATCCCCTGGTGAAAAGCCTTCAGTAGGGATCTTCTTGTTTCTCCACCCTTTTGGCCTCTTCTTCTTTTCTTTCTCAAGAGATACTCCCTGCCTTGGTGGTTCTTTATCTGGAATGCTGAATTTGTCATATGGGGGTTTTGGATCTAGTTCCTCCTTGACTTCTTTGGTTTGTTGCACCATCTCTACTTCTTTCAATCGTGGATTTAGAAGTCTTGGATTTAACTCATTGAATGCCTCCTTCAAGCTTTGATCTCTGGCCTTATCCTTCATACAATCTTCTTCTTGAGTGGGCTCATGCAGGGTTTTAAAAACATGGAATGCTAGGTGCTCATCATGCACTCTTAGCAACAATTCCCCTTTTTCAACATCTATCAATGCTCTGCCCGTAGCTAGGAAAGGCCTCCCCAGGATGATGGGAGTGTTAGGGTCTTCTTCTATATCTGAGATAACGAAGTCAGCAGGGAGAAAGAATTTTCCCACTTTTACCAATACATTCTCCACAACTCCCAGTGCTTGCTTAGTGGATTTGTCAGCCATTTGGAGAACTATTCGTGTGGACTTCAGCTCAGAAATTTTAAGTTTCCTCATTAGAGACAAAGGCATCAAGTTTATGCTTGCACCAAGGTCACAGAATGACTTCTCAATTGTTATGTTTCCTATGGTACAGGGTATGTAAAAACGCCCAGGATCATCTTTCTTCTCTGGCAACTCTCTTTGGAGGATAGCACTACATTCCTTTGTCATCTCAACAATCTGTCCTTCCTTCAGGGATCTTTTCTTTGTCAGCACTTCCTTTATAAATTTGGCATATAGTGGCATCTGTTCAAGTGCCTCCAAGAAAGGAATATTGATGCTGAGTGTCTTGAAGATGTCCAGGAATTTTAGGTATTGCTTATCCTCATTTTCTTTTTTAAACCTCTGAGGGTATGGAAGTTTGGGGACATCTGGCTTCACCCCTTCCTTCTTCTCCTGTAGCTGTGTTTCAAGGATGTCCTCATCTTTCTTTGAGCTTTTTGCATTCTTGGTCTTTCTCTCCTCTTCACTTCTTTCTTCTGTCTCTTCTCGTGGAACTTTTCTGTTGTGTTCTTCCTGATTGATGGCTTCCTTCTCACTTCCCACCATAATTGCTTTGCACTCCTCCCACTTTGTAGCTTTTCCTTTGTCCCTTGGGTGGTCTGAATTGGTACTAGGGGATGCATTTGATTGCTTCTCACCCATCTCTGTGTTTTGTTTAGCCATTTGTTCCATACGCCTCTCAAGATTTCTGATTGCAGCTTCTTGGTTTTTGATTGTTGTGGCTTGATCTTTTCTTACTGCTTCTTGCTCTTTTCTTGCTGCTTCTTGATCTTGTCTTGCCATCTCTTGATTTTTCATGAGTTTCTCCATCATTGTCTCTTGGTTCTTCATCATCTTTTCTATCAATGTCTCCAAGTTGGAGATCCTTTGAGTGTCTTGTGATGTTTGTGGCTGGTTGTAGGGTGTTGAAGGTTGATGGTGGGTATTTTGGTTAGTGGTTTGGTTATTGGGTGGATAGTAGCTAGAATTTGGGTGGTTGTTTTGGGGTTTTCTATATGGATTGGGGTTAGTGTTTTGCTGGTTGTGATTTTGGTTGTTTCTTGAATTGTTTTGGTTTGAATTTTGTTGCCATGGTTGCTGATTTTGAGTGTGGTTATCTCCCCATCTTATGTTTGGATTGTTCTTCCAGGCTGGATTGTAGATGTCACCATAGATTTCATTTTGGCCGGAGCTTTGGTTATGCACATATTGAGGTTGTTCCTGCTGCTGATCTTCTTGGTTTTCTTTATTTTGCCCCCATTTGGTTGATGGTTGGCTTGTATTCACTACTGTAACTTGCAGGCTATCAATCCTCTTGTTCATTTGCTCAAATTGTTGTTGAATCTGCTCCTGCATTATCTTGTTTTGAGCTAGGAGGGTGTCAACTCCTTCTAGCTCCATTACTCCTCTCCTTTGTGATGGTTGGTGGTTTCTTTGATGAGCGAAGAAGTATTGGTTGTTGGCCACCATATCGATGAGATTTTGAGCTTCCTCTGCAGTTTTCATGAGTTGCAAAGAACCTCCAGCTGAATGATCCAAAGCTTCCTGGGATTTCAATGTTAAGCCCTCATAGAAATTCTGCAGCTTATCCCACTCATTGAACATTTCAGGAGGACATTTCCTGATTAGAGCCTTGTATCTCTCCCAAGCCTCATGGATGGGTTCAGCCTCCATTTGTGTAAATGTTTGTACCTCAGTCTTCAACCTTATGACCCTTTGAGGTGGATGAAATTTGGCAAGGAACTTGGTTACTAAATCATCCCAATTGTTGATGCTGTCTCTTGGAAATGATTCCAACCATTGAATGGCCTTGTCTCTGAGAGAGAATGGGAATAACATCAGTTTGTAACTGTCAGGAGGTACACCATTAGTTTTGACAGTGTTACAAATCCTCAGGAAGGTGGATAGGTGCTGGTTTGGATCTTCCAAGGGGCCTCCTCCATAAGAACAGTTGTTCTGCACCAAGGTGATGAGTTGGGGCTTCAATTCAAAGTTATTTGCATCGACATTTGGGGTAAGGATGCTACTCCCACAATGCCTTGGATTAGCAAATGTATATGAAGCCAAGACTCTCCTCTGGGGTTGACCATTGTTGTTGGCCATTCTCACTGGTGGATTTGTTGGATTTGTTGAGTGTTCCTCCAATTCATGATATTCTTCATCTGATTCTTCCTCTCCAGCAACATTTTTTTTTCTTGCTTCTCTTCTTAGCCTTTGGAGGATTCTTTCGTCAGTTTCATGAAAGGTAGGGATCTCTCTTCCTGTATCTGACATACAAGCAAAACACAAGAATCACATAATACCAGAAAAGCAATAACACTTTAATCCATGGCTGAAGTGAAATATTAGTTAGCTTAGGCAAAAATTCAAACAGTTAGCGTGTTAGTCAAAAATTAAAGAAACAGAGAAGTAAAAGTGCTTGATCTAGATCTCCACTTCACTTAATCATTGTCAATCTAATCAATCCCCGGCAACGGCGCCAAAAACTTGATGGGATATTTTTGGTTTGAGAAATAAATCTCTCCCAAAAACACACCAATCTAACCGGCAAGTGCACCGGGTCGCATCAAGTAATAAAAACTCACGGGTGTGAGGTCGATCCCACAGGGATTGAAGGATTGAGCAATTTTAGTTTAGTGGTTGAATTAGTCAAGCGAATCAAGATTTGGTTGATTGAGTTGCAGAATTTAAATTGCATTGAAGGTAAAGAGAACAAGAATTAAAGTGCTGAAACTTAAAGAACAAGAAATTAAATGGCAGAAACTTAGATTGCAAGAAATGTAAATTGCAAGAATCTTAAATTGCAAGAATGGTAAATGACTTGAAATGTAAAGGGGATTGGGACTTGGATTTGCAGGAATTAAACAAAGGAAAGTTAAATTGCATCAAACAGAAAGTAAATGGGAATTGGGATTGAATCAGATTCAAAACAGAGAAGTAAATGAACAATTAAAGCAAGGAGCAGAGAATTGAAATGGGAAATTAGATCTCAGGACCTAGAGACTAGAAAACTGAGTCTAGATCTCAATGCCTTCCTAGATCCAGCAAGAACAGTAGCAAGGAATTGTAAATTTCAACAGAATTAGATGAAGAAGCAAGTAATTGGAATTGAAAATTAAATTGCAGTGAAAATCAAAAGTGAGATCTAAGGTGAGATTGAAACAGAATTCCTTCAATTCTCCAACCCAAGATCCAAGACAAGTGTAATTGAAATTGAAAGCTAAGAGGAAGAGAATGGAATTCTCCTTCCCCCGAAACAAGAAATTCAAGATCACTCTATAACTCAAAACTCAAGGAAAGCTCTCAGCAAAATTCTAAAAAGAGAACTCCCCGAACAAATTGAATTCTAGCCTATTTATACACTTTCTTCAATTGATCTTCAAGCCTTGGTTTGGGCCTTTGCTCTTGGTGGAATTGGGTTGAAGGAGGCCTTGGTTGATTGCTCTTGAAGTTTGGAGAGAGACCCAAGTGAATCAATTGAACCGGATTGAGTTTTTGCAAAGTTGGGTTTTTAAAGTTAGCCTCAAAGTTAGGGGCTAACTTCATGGCTAACTTTTTTATGCAGCAAAACTCACTTTCTGCACTTCACGTTGGAGCCAACGTTAGGGGGCTAACTTTGCCCCTAACGTTGGCCTTGCATCAAGTTGGAATGGCGCCAACGTTAGCCTCCAAGTTAGGGGCTAACGTTGGCGCTAACGTTGGCACCCTGGAGAGCAAAATTTCATGCCAACGTTAGCCTCCAAGTTAGAGGCTAACGTTGGCGCTAACGTTGGAGGGCCTGGGAGAAAAATTTCATTCCCAACGTTAGCCTCCAAGTTAGGGGCTAACGTTGGGGCTAACTTTGGCACACCCTGGGAACAATTTTCATTCCCAACGTTAGCCTCCAAGTTAGGGGCTAACGTTGGGGCTAACGTTGGACACCCCTGGGAGCAAATTTCCACTTCCAACTTCATCCTTCCTGGTTCAATTTCACTTGCCTCTCTTAGCTTCTAGCCATTCCTTCTCACTTCAATCCTTTTCCAAGCTTTCTTCACCTATCATAAATCAACCAAACACATCAAAGCTATGCTTGAAATCATGAGATGATCATTATATACTAATATGCACCAATTATGACATCAAACCTCATGAAAAAGCATTAATTCACATATGGTTGAATCAATCAAAGGAAGCATGAAAATCTACATAAATTAGCTTGCTTAAGCCTCAAGAAAGTGTATAATTCAAGTGAAATTAAAAGAAAAAGACTAGTAAAACTAGGCTAAGATGACTTGTCATCAGTGATCACGTTTTGGGGGCTGGCCATTCAGCCATGCCTGGACCTTCATCACTTATGTATTTTCAACGGTGGAGTTTCTACACACCATAGATTAAGGGTGTGGAGCTCTGCTGTACCTCAAGTTTCAATGCAATTACTACTATTTTCTATTCACTTCAGTTTATTCCTTTTCTAAGATATTTGTTGCACTTCACCATGATGAATGTGATGATCCATGACACTCATCATCATTCTCACCTATGAACGCGTGACTGACAACCACTTCCGTTCTACCTTAGACCGGGCACATATCTCTTGAATTCCTCAATCAGAATCTTTGTGGTGTAAGCTAGAATTGATGGCGGCATTCATGAGAATCTGAAAAGTCTAAAGCTTGTCTGTGGTATTTCGAGTAGGATTCAGGGATTGAATGACTGTGACGAGTTTCAAACTCGCGATTGTTGGGCGTGATGACAAACGCAAAAGAATCAATGGATTCTATTCCGACATGATCGAGAACCGACAAATGATTAGTCGTGCCGTGACAGAGCATTTGAACCTTTTTCACTAAGAGGATGGGATGTAGCCATTGACAACGGTGATGCTCTACATACAGCTTGCCATGGAAAGGAGTAAGAAGGATTAGATGAAGGCAGTAGGAAAGCAGAGATTCAGAAGGAGCACAGCATCTTCATACGCCTATCTAAAATTCCCATCGATGATCTACATAAGTATTTCTATCTTTATTTTATGTTTTATTTATTGTTATTTTTGAAAACCAATATAACCATTTATTATCCGCCTTGAGATTTACAAGATGATCATAGCTTGCTTCATACCAACAATCTCCGTGGGATCGACCCTTACTCACGTAAGGTTTATTACTTGGATGACCCAGTGCACTTGCTGGTTAGTTGTGCGAAGTTGTGAAGTTATGTTTGGACCATGGTATCGTGCACCAAGTTTTTGGCGCCATTACCAAGGAAAGAACGAACATGAATGCCATTATCAGAAATCACAATTTTGCCTATCACTCACCCAGTTCTCAACCCCTTCAATTTTGTGATTTTGGGTTTTGAATGTTGAGGGATTTGGTGTTTTTGATGATTTAGGTGTACTCTAAGGGCGAAAAATTATTAGGTTTTCTCCAAATCATCCATGGGTAAGGTGAAGAACTTATAACCCTTATGAATCTTTGATTTTTATGAGGTTAGAAATTGAATTGTGGCCATATATGAAATTGTGAAGTGTTAGATTGAATTCATGTGAAATTGAAGTCAAAGTGGTAAATTAGAACCAAGTTATGGTGGATGTAAGCAGGTTGAGTTGATTCGAAGACCTTGGAGCTTGTGAAGGAGAGGACTTTGAGGTGTTCCGGGCTTATGGAGAAATCAGGCAAGGTATGATTTTGGTTTTTCATAGTTAATGTATAATGTTACGTGAAAACTTAGGCTAGTAGATATTAAGATATGAATGAATTGAATGAATTGTTGATTGAATTATGTATTTGGTATATGAATATGAAGATTTAATGAATTTTATGTGTTGGAGTATAATTTTGATGATTATAATATAAATAATGATAATTGTTGATCTTGATGAGGTTTGATGAAGGTTGTAAATGGAGGATAGTGAATTGAATTGACCAATTAGGTGTGAAATGATTGATAAATGATATAGGGGCAATTGGCATTGTTTTGATTTTGAAATTAGTGGTTTGAAATTGAGGATTTTAGAAAACTTGAAATTTTGTAAACTTTAGTAAAAGCTAATTTTTGACCAACTTCGGCAAGCCGTAATTTGGCTTCCGGAGCCTCAAATATTGTAAGACTTCTTTTGGATGAAATTGGGTCCATGAAGTTTATAACATTTGAAGAATGGACAAAAAATAATTTTTAACGAAAAAGATATGCGAGTTCGAAGTTGGGGTTGTAAAACTGATTTCTGCAAACTTAACAGCTTTTCTGAAAATCCTAAGGCATGCGTATGCGAAAACATGCATGCGTACGGTGAGGATTCTCTCTGTTCAACACGCTCGCGTATGCATGAGGTGGATGCGTAGGTGACTTCAAAATTTTAGCACTCATGCGTACGCGAGAGTGGGCATGCGTACGCATGACCCTTGTTTTGATGAAAAAATACAGTTTTTAAGTTTTGAACCATTCCTCTAGTTTTTCAAACATTTTAACACCTGTTTAGCATTTCTTAGCAAGTTTTTAAGCTTTGGAGCAGGGATGAACATGTTGAATAAGTTTAGTAGATAGTAAGAAGGATTTGTGTAGTAGAGAATTAAGCTAATGAGGTGTTGGTATTGCTGAGTGAGAAATGATTGATAAGGATGATGATAATAATGATGAATGGCAAAGGAATAAGGTATGAATTGATGTGATTTTGAACATGATTATGACTACAAATGGGGTTAATTGAGTGATAAAGATTTTAATATTAATGTTTGAGATACCTGGGTAGTAGCAAGGGTTGTGGTTCGTCCCACTTGCTTTGGGTCAGTGATTGAGACACTTGGGTAGTAGCAATAGTAGTGGTTTATTCCACTTGCTCTGGGTGGAGCTTGTAAACACTCTGAAAGAGCAAAACCATCGGCTAAGAATTTCTTCTCGGTAAAAGAGAAATAACCTCGTTGCAAGTATAGTTCTCAACCAACAAGTAGTGCTCAATCAAAGTTTAATTTTTCAAATTAAAATATAATTGAGAGTAGTTAAATCTCGGGTCATTCTTCCCTAGGAACTAATGCCAGTAAGTGCACAATTTCGGTTGTGGAAAGCAAGGGGTTTCAATGATTGAAGTAAACAAATAAAGAAATAAAAGAACAAATCAAAATTGTAATTAATAAAGTAATAAAGGAATGAAAAGAACTATGTATGTAATATAAACAAGTAAGGCTCAAAATTGGTGGAAAAGTGGTTCAAAACCTAAATGGAACCTTGACTTGGGATGAGTTATGGAATCCCTTCCTTGCCATAACCACAACTATGATAATTATGCTGATTTAATCTCACTAAGTCATCCCTTAACATCGAAGGATAGGTCAAGTAAGCATAATTGTTATTAATCTACAAATCCTAGCTAACTTACTAATTACCTTGGTAAGAAGCTAGCGTTAGTGGAAACAATAACAACTAACAACTTAGGAATTATCACTAAATGTTGGACATTATAACTCTAGTATTCCATAATTTCATTTCCCCAAGCCAACGAGTGGAAATTTACCCCATAATCAAAATTAGCATTTTATCAAACACATGGAGGGCATAATTTTATCAAACAGGAAGAAAAACAGCACACCCTGGAGGAAGAACCTGCTGGCGTTTAAACGCCAGTCAGGCTAGCAGATGGGCGTTTAACGCCCAGTCTGGTGCCATTCTGGGCGTTTAACGCCAGAAAGGGGCACCAGACTGGCGTTAAACGCCAGTAAAGGGCACCAACCTGGCGTTAAACGCCAGGAATGGGCACCAGCCCGGCGTTTAACGCCAGAAATGGCTCAAAACGTGGATTTTGATGCCATTTGGTGCAGGGATGACTTTTCCTTGACACCTAAGGATCTGTGAACCCCACAGGATCCCCAAACAACCCACCACTCTCTCTTCACCACTCACATCCATCCTTCATAAAACACCACTTCTTCCCCTCTTTGGCCTAACCACAAAGCCATCTCCCTCTCCTCCATTTCTTCTTCTTCTACCCTCTTCTTTCTTCTTTTGCTCGAGGACGAGCAAACCTTTTAAGTTTGGTGTGGTAAAAGCATTGCTTTTTGTTTTTCCATAACCATTTATGGCATCTCAAGGGATGCACTTTCCTCCACAAGACTATTGGGAGCAACTGAACACCTCCCTAGGAGAATTAAGTTCCAACATGGGACAACTAAGGGTGGAGCACCAAGAACATGCCATCCTCCTCCATGAAATTGGAGAAGATCAAAGAATCATGAGAAAGGAGCAACAAAGACAAGGAAGAGACATTGAGGAGCTCAAGCACTCCATAGGATCTTCAAGAGGAAGAACAAGCCGCCATCACTAAGGTGGACCCGTTCTTTAATCTCCTTGTTCTTTGCTTTTCTGTTTTTCGAAAATTATGCTTTATGTTTATCTATGTTTGTGTCTTATGATCATTAGTGTCTTAGTGTCTATGCCTTAAAGCTATCAATATGAATCCATCACCTTTCTTAAATGAAAACTGTTTTTATCACAAAAGAACAAGAAGTACAGGATTTCAAATTCATCTTTAAAACTAGCTTAATTAGTTTGATGTGGTGGCAATATTTTTTCTCTGAATGTATGCTTAAACAGTGCATATGTCTTTTGAATTTGTGGTTCATGAATGTTAAAATTGTTGGCTCTTGAAAGAATGATGAAAAAGGAGACATGTTATTGAGGATCTGAAAAATCATAAAAATGATTCTTGAAGCAAGAAAAAGCAGTGAATACAAAAAAAAAAAAAAGGAAAAAAAAAAAGAGAAAAAGAAGGAGAAAAACGAAAAAAAAAAGGGGAGAAAGAAAAAGAAAAGAAAAAGAAAGAAATAAAGTTGTGATCCAAGGCAAAAAGAGTGTGCTTAAGAACCCTGGACACCTCTAATTGGGGACTTTAGCAAAGCTGAGTCACAATCTGAAAAGGTTCACCCAATTATGTGTCTGTGGCATGTATGTATCCGGTGGTAATACTGGAAGACAGAGTGCTTTGGGCCACAGCCAAGACTCAATAAGTAGCTGTGTTCAAGAATCATCATACTTAACTAGGAGAATCAATAACACTATCTGGATTCTAAGTTCCTAAAGAAGCCAATCATTCTGAACCTCAAAGGATAAAGTGAGATGCCAAAACTATTCGGAGGCAAAAAGCTACTAGTCCCGCTCATCTAATTTGGAGCTTAGTTTCATTGATAATTTGGAGTCTATAGTATATTCTCTTCTTTTTATCTTATTTGATTTTCAGTTGCTTGAGGACAAGCAACAATTTAAGTTTGGTGTTGTGATGAGCGGATAATTTGTATGCTTTTTGGCATTGTTTTTAGTATGTTTTTGATATCTTTTAGTTAGATTTTAGTATATTTTTATTAGTTTTTATTTAAAATTCACTTTTCTGGACTTTACTATGAGTTTGTGTGTTTTTCTGTGATTTCAGGTATTTTCTGGCTGAAATTGAGGGACTTGAGCAAAAATCTGATTCAGAGACCAAAAAGGACTGCAGATGCTGTTGGATTCTGACCTCCCTGCACTCGAAGTGGATTTTCTGGAGCTACAGAAGCCCAATTGGCGCGCTCTCAACGGCGTTGGAAAGTAGACATCCAGGGCTTTCCAGCAATATATAATAGTCCATACTTTATCCAAGATTTGATGGCCCAAACCCGCGAAGCAATCCGGCCTCAGGAATTCCAGCGTTAAACGCCGGAACAGGAATAAAAGTTGGAGTTAAACGCCCAAACTGGCATAAAAGCTGGAGTTAAACGCCAGGAAGAGTCTCTACACGAAAATTACTTCATTGCTCAGCCCAAGCACACACCAAGTGGGCCCGGAAGTGGATTTTTATGTCATTTACTCATCTTTGTACACCCTAGGCTACTAGTTTTCTATAAGTAGGACCTTTTACTATTGTATTTTCATCTTGGTTCTTCTGGTTCCCTCTCTAGGGGCCGAAACCAATGATCACACTGTTCTTATGTATTTTCAACGGTGGAGTTTCTACACACCATAGATTAAGGTGTGGAGCTCTGCTGTACCTCGAGTATTAATGCAATTACTATTGTTCTTCCATTCAATTCCGCTTGTTCTTTTACCAAGATATCACTTGTTCTTCAACATGATGAAGGTGATGATTGACGCCCATCACCATTATCACCCATGAACAAGGTGACTGACAACCATTCTTGTTCTACAAGCATTCAAGGCTTTAGTGAATATCTCTTGGATTTCTGATTGCATGATGCATGGTTGATCGCCTGACAACCGAGTGCTCGTCTGACAAACGAGCCAGCCATTCCATGAGATCAGAGTCTTCGTGGTATAGGCAAGAACTGATGGCGGCATTCAAGAGAATCCGGAAGGTCTAAACCTTGTCTGTGGTATTCTGAGTAGGATTCAATGACTGAATGACTGTGACGTGCTTCAAACCTGTAACCTACTGGGCGTTAGTGACAGACGCAAAAGAGTGATTCTATTCCGGTAGGGGAGGGAACCAAACCGGTGATTGGCGGCACTGTGACAGAGTGCTTTGCATTAGCTTTCACTGCGCGGATGGGAGGTAGCTGCTGACAACAGTGAGACCCTACACGAGCTTGCCATGGAAAGGAGTAAGAAGGATTGGATGAAGACAGTAGGAAAGCAGAGAGACGGAAGGGAAGGCATCTTCATGCGCTTATCTGAAGTTCCTACCAATGAATTACATAAGTATCTCTATCTTTATCTTTATTTTATTTTCGTTCATCATCTATACCCAATTGAGTCTGCCTGACTGAGATTTACAAGATGACCATAGCTTGCTTCATACCACCAATCTCCGTGGGATCGACCCTTACTCGCGTAAGGTATTACTTGGACGACCCAGTGCACTTGCTGGTTAGTTGTGCGAAGTTGTAGTGATCACAATTTCGTGCACCAAGTTTTTGGCGCCGTTGCCGGGGATTGTTCTTGAGTATGGACAACTGACGGTTCATCTTGTTGCTTAGATTAGGTATTTTTCTTCAGAGTTCTTAAGAATGAATTCTAGTGTTTCAAGGTGATGTTCTTATCATCACCAAGGCTGATTGATTCTCATCAATTTAGCTCTTGAATGCAATGTCCTGCTGAAGCTTGGCCGGCCATGTCTAATTCCTTTAGACTAAAGCTTTAGACTAACATTGCATGATTCCTGGAATTCTCATTAAGAACTTTGATACCTTTATTTTCCTTTTCACTTGATTTTCGAAAAAAAAAAAAAGCCAAAAAAATTACAAAATCATAAAATCCAAAAGTATTTCTTGTTTGAGTCTAGAGTCTCATCTTAAGTTTGGTGTCAATTGCATGTTTCTGTTCTTCTTGCATTTTTCGAATTTTTGCATGTGTCTTAATTAATCTTCAAGTTGTTCTTGATGATTTTCTTGTTTTGATCTTTGAATTCTATTGACTTGAGTGTTTTGTTGTTTCTCATATGCATTCTCATTTTGTTAATGTCAGTAGTGTACAAACTGCTAAGTTTGGTGTCTTGCATGCATTGTTATTTGATTTTAGTTGCATTTTGATTATCCCTCATTATTAAAAATCCAAAAATATTTTTAATTTGTGTCTTTTCAAGTCAAGAATACAGAGAATTGAAGATTCAAAACATACTGCAGAGGAATTACACAGAAAAAGCTGAGCATTCAAAAATGCCCAGTGAAGAAGGCAGACTGGCGTTTAAACGCCAGCCAGGGCACCTGGTTGGGCGTTTAACGCCCAAAAAGGTATAGGTTTGGGCGTTAAACGCCAGAATGTGCACATTCTGGGCGTTTAACGCCAGGATGGTGCTAAGGGGGAAGATTTTGTTTTCAAAATCAATTTTTTTCAAGTTTTCAAAGTTTTTCAAAATCAAATCTTTTTCAAATCATATCTTTTCAATCAAATGTCTTCAAAATCAATTTCTTTCCTTTTTCAAAGATACTTACTAACAATTAATGATTTGATTGAACATTTTTTGCCTTTTCTGTTGAGGAAGGTTTTATGCTTGAATCATATCTTTTCTTGTTAGGCAAGTCATTAATTTTTTAAAATCATATCTTTTAAAATTGTTTTCAAATCATATCTTTTAAAATTGTTTTCAAATCATATCTTTCAATCATATCTTTTTAAAACCATAATTTTTCAATCACATCTTTTTCAAAATAAGTTTTCAATCATATCTTTTTGATTTCTAATTTCAAATCTTTTTCAAAAATCACTTGATTCTTTTTCTATTCTTAGTTTTTGAGAATCAATTAGTATTTTTCAAAATGTTTTCAAAATCTTTTACTTAATTTTCGAAAATTACTTCCCTTCTTCTCACATCCTTCTATTTCTGGACTAACTCTATTCTTTAATGCAAAATTCGAACTCCATCTTCTTTGATAAGTTCGAATTTTCTACTTCTGTCTTCCATTTTTCTTCCTCTGACACCTAAAGGAATCTCTATACTGTGACATAGAGGATTCCATACTTTCTTGTTCTTTTCTCTTTCATATGAGCAGGAACAAAGACAAAGGCATTCTTGTTGAAGCTGACCCTGAACCTGAGAGGACCTGACCGAATTCTTCAAAGAAGAAGAACACATGGCAGCCGAAAACAACAATAATGCCAACAATGCAAGGAAGGTGCTGGGTGACTTTACTGCACCTACTCCCAACTTCTATGGGAGAAGCATCTCTATCCCTGCCATTGGAGTAAACAACTTTGAGCTTAAGCCTCAATTAGTTTCTCCAATGCAACAGAATTGCAAGTTCCATGGACTTCCAATGGAAGATCCTCATCAGTTTTTAGCTGAGTTCTTGCAAATCTGTGACACAGTCAAGACTAATGGGGTTAACCCTGAGGTCTAAAGGCTGATGCTATTCCCTTTTGCTGTAAGAGACAGAGCTAGAATATGGTTGGACTCTCAACCTAAAGAAAGCCTGGGCTCATGGGAAAAGCTAGTCAATTTGATTTCTCAAAGTCTGTCTGGAATGCAAAATGCACCTGGCAGTACTAAGGATGCTTCATCTAAGGAAGAAGCTTATGATCCTGAGAACCCTTCAATGGAAGAGGTGAATTACCTAGGAGAACCCTATGGAAACACCTATAATTCTTCATGGGGAAATCACCCAAATTTCTCATGGAAGAATCAAGAGAGACCTCAACAAGGTTTCAATAATAATAATGGTGGAAGAAACAGGCTTAGCAATGGCAAGCCTTTTCCATCATCTTCTCAGCAACAGACAGAGAGTTCTAGGCAGAATACTTCTGACTTAGCAACAATGGTCTCTGATCTAATAAAGACCACTCAAAGTTTCATGAATGAAACAAGGTCCTCCATCAGAAATTTGGAGGGACAAGTGGGTCAGCTGAGCAAGAAAGTTACTGAACTCCCTCCTAGCACTCTCCCAAGTAATACAGAAGAAAATCCAAAAGGAGAGTGCAAAGCCATAGACATGGCCGAATATGGAGAGGAAAGAGAGGAGGAGGACGCCACTGAGGAAGACCTCAGTGGGCGTGTACCAATCTCCTCTGAGTTCCTCAAAGAGGAACCATGGGAATCTGAGGCTCAAAATGAAACCATAGAGATTCCATTGGACTTGTAGAGAATGTTTTGGTCAAGATTGAAGACCACTACATCCCTACTGATTTCATAGTCCTAGAGACTGGGAAGTGCATGGATGAATCCATCATCCTTGGCAGACCCTTCCTAGCCATAGCAAAGGCTGTGATTGATGTTGATGGGGGTGAACTGATCATTCAAGTGAATGAAAAATCCTTTGTGTTTAAGGCTCAAGGATATCCCTCTATCACCATGAGAAGAAGCATAAAGAGCTTCTCTCAAATCAGAGACAAACAGAGCTCCCACAGTCAAACTCTAAGTTTGGTGTTGGGAGGCCACAACCAAACTCTAAGTTTGGTGTTGAACCCCCACATTCAAACTCTAAGTTTGGTGTTGGGAGGTTCCAACATTGCTCTGATCATTTGTGAGGCTCCATGAGAGCCATCTGTCAAGCTACTGACGTTAAAGAAGCGCTTGTTGGGAGGCAACCCAATGTTATATTTTGACTATTTTCTTTTGTTATTTTATGTTTTTTGTAGGTTGATGATCATAAGAAGTCACAAAATCCATTGAAAAAGCAAAAACAGAATGAAAAACAGGAAGAAAAACAGCACACCCTGGAGGAAGAACCTGCTGGCGTTTAAACGCCAGTCAGGCTAGCAGATGGGCGTTTAACGCCCAGTCTGGTGCCATTCTGGGCGTTTAACGCCAGAAAGGGGCACCAGACTGGCGTTAAACGCCAGTAAAGGGCACCAACCTGGCGTTAAACGCCAGGAATGGGCACCAGCCCGGCGTTTAACGCCAGAAATGGCTCAAAACGTGGATTTTGATGCCATTTGGTGCAGGGATGACTTTTCCTTGACACCTAAGGATCTGTGAACCCCACAGGATCCCCAAACAACCCCACCACTCTCTCTTCACCACTCACATCCATCCTTCATAAAACACCACTTCTTCCCCTCTTTGGCCTAACCACAAAGCCATCTCCCTCTCCTCCATTTCTTCTTCTTCTACCCTCTTCTTTCTTCTTTTGCTCGAGGACGAGCAAACCTTTTAAGTTTGGTGTGGTAAAAGCATTGCTTTTTGTTTTTCCATAACCATTTATGGCATCTCAAGGGATGCACTTTCCTCCACAAGACTATTGGGAGCAACTGAACACCTCCCTAGGAGAATTAAGTTCCAACATGGGACAACTAAGGGTGGAGCACCAAGAACATGCCATCCTCCTCCATGAAATTGGAGAAGATCAAAGAATCATGAGAAAGGAGCAACAAAGACAAGGAAGAGACATTGAGGAGCTCAAGCACTCCATAGGATCTTCAAGAGGAAGAACAAGCCGCCATCACTAAGGTGGACCCGTTCTTTAATCTCCTTGTTCTTTGCTTTTCTGTTTTTCGAAAATTATGCTTTATGTTTATCTATGTTTGTGTCTTATGATCATTAGTGTCTTAGTGTCTATGCCTTAAAGCTATCAATATGAATCCATCACCTTTCTTAAATGAAAACTGTTTTTATCACAAAAGAACAAGAAGTACAGGATTTCAAATTCATCTTTAAAACTAGCTTAATTAGTTTGATGTGGTGGCAATATTTTTTCTCTGAATGTATGCTTAAACAGTGCATATGTCTTTTGAATTTGTGGTTCATGAATGTTAAAATTGTTGGCTCTTGAAAGAATGATGAAAAAGGAGACATGTTATTGAGGATCTGAAAAATCATAAAAATGATTCTTGAAGCAAGAAAAAGCAGTGAATACAAAAAAAAAAAAAAAGAAAAAAAAAAAAAGAGAAAAAGAAGGAGAAAAACGAAAAAAAAAGGGGAGAAAGAAAAAGAAAAGAAAAAGAAAGAAATAAAGTTGTGATCCAAGGCAAAAAGAGTGTGCTTAAGAACCCTGGACACCTCTAATTGGGGACTTTAGCAAAGCTGAGTCACAATCTGAAAAGGTTCACCCAATTATGTGTCTGTGGCATGTATGTATCCGGTGGTAATACTGGAAGACAGAGTGCTTTGGGCCACAGCCAAGACTCAATAAGTAGCTGTGTTCAAGAATCATCATACTTAACTAGGAGAATCAATAACACTATCTGGATTCTAAGTTCCTAAAGAAGCCAATCATTCTGAACCTCAAAGGATAAAGTGAGATGCCAAAACTATTCGGAGGCAAAAAGCTACTAGTCCCGCTCATCTAATTTGGAGCTTAGTTTCATTGATAATTTGGAGTCTATAGTATATTCTCTTCTTTTTATCTTATTTGATTTTCAGTTGCTTGAGGACAAGCAACAATTTAAGTTTGGTGTTGTGATGAGCGGATAATTTGTATGCTTTTTGGCATTGTTTTTAGTATGTTTTTGATATCTTTTAGTTAGATTTTAGTATATTTTTATTAGTTTTTATTTAAAATTCACTTTTCTGGACTTTACTATGAGTTTGTGTGTTTTTCTGTGATTTCAGGTATTTTCTGGCTGAAATTGAGGGACTTGAGCAAAAATCTGATTCAGAGACCAAAAAGGACTGCAGATGCTGTTGGATTCTGACCTCCCTGCACTCGAAGTGGATTTTCTGGAGCTACAGAAGCCCAATTGGCGCGCTCTCAACGGCGTTGGAAAGTAGACATCCAGGGCTTTCCAGCAATATATAATAGTCCATACTTTATCCAAGATTTGATGGCCCAAACCCGCGAAGCAATCCGGCCTCAGGAATTCCAGCGTTAAACGCCGGAACAGGAATAAAAGTTGGAGTTAAACGCCCAAACTGGCATAAAAGCTGGAGTTAAACGCCAGGAAGAGTCTCTACACGAAAATTACTTCATTGCTCAGCCCAAGCACACACCAAGTGGGCCCGGAAGTGGATTTTTATGTCATTTACTCATCTTTGTACACCCTAGGCTACTAGTTTTCTATAAGTAGGACCTTTTACTATTGTATTTTCATCTTGGTTCTTCTGGTTCCCTCTCTAGGGGCCGAAACCAATGATCACACTGTTCTTATGTATTTTCAACGGTGGAGTTTCTACACACCATAGATTAAGGTGTGGAGCTCTGCTGTACCTCGAGTATTAATGCAATTACTATTGTTCTTCCATTCAATTCCGCTTGTTCTTTTACCAAGATATCACTTGTTCTTCAACATGATGAAGGTGATGATTGACGCCCATCACCATTATCACCCATGAACAAGGTGACTGACAACCATTCTTGTTCTACAAGCATTCAAGGCTTTAGTGAATATCTCTTGGATTTCTGATTGCATGATGCATGGTTGATCGCCTGACAACCGAGTGCTCGTCTGACAAACGAGCCAGCCATTCCATGAGATCAGAGTCTTCGTGGTATAGGCAAGAACTGATGGCGGCATTCAAGAGAATCCGGAAGGTCTAAACCTTGTCTGTGGTATTCTGAGTAGGATTCAATGACTGAATGACTGTGACGTGCTTCAAACCTGTAACCTACTGGGCGTTAGTGACAGACGCAAAAGAGTGATTCTATTCCGGTAGGGGAGGGAACCAAACCGGTGATTGGCGGCACTGTGACAGAGTGCTTTGCATTAGCTTTCACTACGCGGATGGGAGGTAGCTGCTGACAACAGTGAGACCCTACACGAGCTTGCCATGGAAAGGAGTAAGAAGGATTGGATGAAGACAGTAGGAAAGCAGAGAGACGGAAGGGAAGGCATCTTCATGCGCTTATCTGAAGTTCCTACCAATGAATTACATAAGTATCTCTATCTTTATCTTTATTTTATTTTCGTTCATCATCTATACCCAATTGAGTCTGCCTGACTGAGATTTACAAGATGACCATAGCTTGCTTCATACCACCAATCTCCGTGGGATCGACCCTTACTCGCGTAAGGTATTACTTGGACGACCCAGTGCACTTGCTGGTTAGTTGTGCGAAGTTGTAGTGATCACAATTTCGTGCACCAACACATTAAAGCAATGATAACAAGAACTAATAACACAACTATACAATAGAAGTACAACAGCACCATGATTATGCCAGAAATCAACATAAGGACCATTGGAGCATTGACTAAGAAATTAAAAGCACATTTATAAAGTACATATTAACATAAAATTTCAATGGCTGAAGCACATTAGCACAAGCTCATTAGTAATCAATAATAAGAACATTTACAGATAAGAATAGTGCAAGAAATCATGCTTCTTTAGTTCTACTTTGCCATCATGCTGCTACAGTTGGCCCAGTCTTTCCTGCAGAAGAAAAAAAACCAATTTGAATGCTGATAAATAATTTTGGTGAGTTATAAGGCTCCAAAACCAAACTATATCTCACATTAGGTGACGATGAATATGAGGTAGATTACATACCTCAATGATTTCCGATGGATCTTCGCATGTAACTATTTGTAATAGAAAACTAAACTCATGGAACATGGGAGTTGATTTCTAAAAGATGCAACCATCTCTTATTACCATAAATCCAGTGTTCCCGACATTGACTGCATGAAAGGCCTACAGATAAATTTCTATGGATTACTTGCATAGTTGAACAATATACCGCAGGAGCTTTATGTTAATTAACGATTTGGTTAATCATTTATTTACCTGACCATCAAAATGAGCAACCAGAATAGCAGATGATTCTGACTTTTGGGTTTCAGCAGCACCACTGGTGATAACTTCTGTAGGTTTCATTGTTGAAAGATCTTCATGATCCGACACGATATTTTTGCACTTTTCCATGAGTTCCATGATATAATGTCTAGCATTACTACCTGCATAGTTTTCTCAGGTGCATAAGTATAGATTATTACCAACAAGTGAGTAACATTAGACACAGGGGACAGCTAAATGCACTAAAAGATAAGTGAAGCATAGCTTTCCAATCTCTCAATATTCTGAATTTCTGATATTGTAAGAACTCTAAAAAGATCATAAGCATTACACCAAACGAGGCCAAACATCTAAATTGTAGTTCAACCAAATACACCATATAGTGGCATATACTAGATATTTCCAAAAAGATTCTGCCTTCACTGTTCCCAAAGCAGCAAAAGTAATAAACATACCAAATATATCAAGTTAACACAACCTTTGTTCAGGGTTAGATGACAAAGCAGCAACTTCAAGGAGACCTAATAGAGTGACTCTCAAAGGATTCTCTAACATTTAGGTTACCAGTAAAGGTAAAAATTCCTATAAAAGGAAGAATTATATATAGTATAAAAATTCTAGATACGAGAGTTATGCAAGGATAATAGACGATATAGATGACAAAGGTTAATATAAAAGACAGCATCTACACGATGATCCTCCTCCAAGTGAAAGTGAGAACAATCACCCACCTTCAAGGAAAGAAAAGGTTTGGAGGCAGGAAAATTAAAAAATGAGAAATGAATTTCTAGGGGGTAAAATCAGAATGAGTAACATATGGATAGCAATATTAGCATCCCACCATTTTATTCAAGCCATACTTACTGCTAATAACTTGATGCCAAAAAGAATGGGGCTCCAAAGAAACTACTTTAGCTGGCTGTGTGGTGCACGAAATTGTGATCTCTAACAATGGTATTCAACTTGGTATGCGCATCTACTAACTCAGCACTTTCTTCACAACTCCGCACAACTAACCTGCAAGTGCACTGGGTCGTCCAAGTAATAAACCTTACGTGAGTAAGGGTCGATCCCACGGAGATTGTTGGTATGAAGCAAGCTATGGTCATCTTGTAAATCTCAGTTAGGCTGATTCAAATGGATATATTGGTTTTCGAAAATAATAATAAATAAAACATAAAATAAAGAAAAGATACTTACGTAGATCATTGGTAGGAATTTCAGATAGGCGTATGAAGATGCTGTGCTCCTTCTGAATCTCTACTTTCCTAGTGCCTTCATCCAATCTTTCTTACTCCTTTCCATGGCAAGCTGTATGTAGGGCATCACTGTTGTCAATGGCTACATCCCATCCTCTCAGTGAAAATGGTCCAAATGCTCTGTCACAGCACGGCTAATCATCTGTCGGTTCTCGATCATGTCGGAATAGAATCCATTGATTCTTCTGCGTTTGTCATCATGCCCAATAATCGCGAGTTTAAAGCTCGTCACAGTCATTCAATCCCTGAATCTTACTCGGAATACCACAGACAAGGTTTAGACTTTCCGGATTCTCATGAATGCCGCCATAAATTCTAGCTTATACCACGAAGATTCTGATTAAGAAATCTAAGAGATATGCGTTCGGTCTAAGGTAGAACGGAAGTGGTTGTCAGTCACGCGTTCATAGGTGAGAATGATGATGAGTGTCACGGATCCTTAAATTTCGTCATGGTGAAGTGCAACGAATATCTTAGAACAGGAATAAACTGAATTGAATAGAAAATAGTAGTAATTGCATTGAAACTCGGGGTATAGCAGAGCTCCACACCCTTAATCTATGGTGTGTAGAAACTCCACCGTTGAAAATACATAAGTGATGGTCCAGGCATGGCCGAATGGCCAGCTCCCATGAATGTGATCAAAGGATCATAAGGTAATCCAAAAATAATCCAAAGATATCTAATACAATAATAAAATGTCCTATTTATACTATACTTGCTACTAGGGTTTACAGAAGTAAGTAATTGATGCAGAAATCCACTTCCGGGGCCTACTTGGTGTGTGCTTGGGCTGAGCTTGAGCTTTACACGTGCAGAGGCTTCTTTTGGAGTTGAACGCCAAGTTGTAACGTGTTTTTGGCGTTCAACTTTGGTTCGTGACGTGTTTCTGGCGTTTGACTCCAGAATGCAGCATGGAACTGGCGTTGAACGCCAGTTTGCATCATCTAATCTCGAATAAAGTATGAACTATTATATATTGCTGGAAAGCTCTGGATGTATACTTTCTAACGCCGTTGAGAGAGAGCCATTTGGAGTTCTATAGCTCCAAAAAATTTATTTCGAGTGCAGGGAGGTCAGAATCCAACAGCATCAGCAGTCCTTTGTCAGCCTTCTTATCAGAGTTTTGCTCAGGTCCCTCAATTTCAGCCAGAAAATACCTGAAATCACAGAAAAACACACAAACTCATAGTAAAATCCAGAAATGTGAATTTAGCATAAAAACTAATGAAAACATCCCTAAAAGTAGCTAGATCCTACTAAAAATTATCTAAAAACAATGCCAAAAAGCGTATAAATTATCCGCTCATCACAACACCAAATTTAAATTGTTGCTTGTCCCCAAGCAACTGAAAATCAATTAGGATAAAAAGAAGAGAATATAATATAAATCCCAAAATATCAATGAATATTAGCTCTAATTAGATGAGCGGGACTTGTAGCTTTTTACCTCTGAACAGTTTTGGCATCTCACTTTCTCCTTTGAAGTTTAGAATGATTGGCATCTATAGGAACTCAGAATTTTGGATAGTGTGATTGATTCTCCTAGTTAAGTATGTTGATTCTTGAACACAGCTACTTTTATGAGTCTTGGTCGTGGCCCTAAGCACTTTGTTTTCTAGTATTACCACCAGATACATAAATGCCACAGACACATAACTGGGTGAACCTTTTCAGATTGTGACTCAGCTTTGCTAAAGTCCCCAGTTAGAGGTGTCCGGAGCTCTTAAGCACACTCTTTTTTCTTTGGATCACGACTTTAACCACTCAGTCTCAAGCTTTTCACTTGGACCTGCATGCCACAAGCACATGGTTAAGGACAGCTTGATTTAGCCGCTTAGGCCTGGATTTTATTTCCTTGGGCCCTCCTATCCATTGATGTTTAAAGCCTTGGATCCTTTTTACCCTCTGCTTTTACCACACAAAACTTAGAATATTGCCCGCCCTCGAGCAAGAGAAGAAAGAATAGATGAAGAAGAAGAAGATATGGAGGAGAGGAAGAGAGGGTTGTGTTGTGTGTAAATGAAGAAGAATGGAGGGGTTTATATAGTGGAGGGAGAGGGGTTAAGGTTCGGCCATATTGGGTGTGTTGGGTGGGAAAAGGGATTTTGAATTTTGAAGGTAGATGGGGTTTATGGGGAAGAGTGGATGGATGTGAGTGGTGAAGAGGTGATGGGGAAGAGAGATTGAGGTGATTGGTGAAGGGTTTTTGGGAAAGAATGTTATTGGATTGTGTGAAGAGGAGAGAAGGTAAGTTGAGGTAGGTGGGGATCCTGTGGGGTCCACAGATCCTGAGATGATCCTGTGTGGTCCGCAGATCCTGAGGTGTCAAGGATTATCATCCCTGCACCAATGAGGCGTGTAAAACGCCCTCTGCATGCAATCCTAGTGTTCAACGCCAGATTGATGCTTGTTTCTGGCGTTGGACGCCAGCTTCATGCTTGTTTTGGGCTTTCAACGCCCATTTGCAGCATGTTTCTGGCGTTGAACGCCAGTTCCATGCTTGTTTCTGGCGTTCAGCGCCAGCTCTCCTCAGGGTGTATTCCTGGCGTTTAAACGCCAGGATGCTGCTTCTTACTGGCGTTCAACGCCAGATCCATGCTCTGTTCTGGCGTTGAACACCAACCAGATGCTCCTTACTGGCGTTTAAATGCCAGTAAGCCCTTCCTCTAGGGTGTTCTTTTTCTTCTGCTGTTTTTGATTCTATTTTTAATTTTTGTATTTATTTCGTGACTCCACATGATCATGAACCTAATAAAACATAAAAGAATAATAAAAGAGAAAATAAAATTAGATAAATAAAAATTGGGTTGCCTCCTAATAAGCACTTATTTAATGTCAATAGCTTGACAGTGGGCTCTCATGGAGCCTCACAGGTGATCAGGTCAATGTTGTAGACTCCCAACACCAAACTTAGAGTTTGGATGTGGGAATTCAACACCAAACTTAGAGTTTGATTGTGGGGGCTTTGTTTGACTCTGTATTGAGAGAAGCTTTTCATGCTTCCTCTCCATGGTTGCAGAGGAATATCCTTGAGTTTTAAACACAAGGTAGTCCCCATTCAATTGAAGGACTAGCTCTCCTCTGTCAACATCAATTACAGCTCCTACTGTGGCTAGGAAGGGTCTTCCAAGGATGATGCATTCATCCTTGTCCTTCCTAGTGTCTAAGATTATGAAATCAACAGGGATGTAAAGGCCTTCAACCTTCACTAACACGTCCTCTACCAATCCATAAACTTGTCTTACTGACTTGTCTGCCATTTGTAATGAGAATATGGCAGGCTGTACCTCAATGATCCCTAGCTTCTCCATTACAGAGAGTGGCATAAAATTTATGCCTGACCCTAGGTCACACAGAGCCTCCTCAAAGGTCATGGTGCCTATAGTACAGGGTATTAAGAATTTGCCAGGATCTTGTCTCTTTTGAGGTAAAGTTTGCTGAACCCATGTATCTAGTTCACTAATGAGCAATGGAGGTTCACCTTCCCAAGTCTCATTACCAAACAATTTGGCATTCAGTTTCATGATGGCTCCTAGATATTTAGCAACTTGCTCTCCAGTTACATTTTCATTCTCTTCAGAGGAAGAATAGTCTTCAGAGCTCATGAATGGCAGAAGGAGGGTTAATGGGATCTCTATAGTCTATATATGACCTTCAGATCCCTTTGGGTCCTTAATAGGGAGCTCCTTCTTGCTTGAGAGACGTCCCATGAGGTCTTCCTTATTGGGTTTCACGTCTTCTCCTTCCTCCCTAGGTTCGGCCATGTTGATTATGTCTATGGCCTTGCACTCTCTTTTTGGATTCTCTTTAGTATTGCTTGGGAGAGTACTAGGAGGAGTTTCAGTGACTTTCTTACTCAGCTGGCCTACTTGTGCCTCCAAATTTCTGATGGAGGACCTTGTTTAACTCATGAAACTTAAAGTGGCCTTAGACAAATCAGAGACTATGTTTGCTAAGTTAGAGGTGCTCTGCTCAGAATTCTCTGTCTGTTGCTGAGAAGATGATGGAAAAGGCTTGCTATTGTTGAGCCTATTTCTTCCACCATTATTAAAGCCTTGTTGAGGCTTTTGTTGATCCTTTCATGAGAAATTTGGATGATTTCTCCATGATGAATTATAGGTGTTTCCATAAGGTTCACCCATGTAATTTACCTCTGCCATTGCAGGGTTCTCAGGATCATAAGCTTCTTCTTCAGAAGATCCCTCTTTAGTACTGTTGGATGTATTTTGCCATCCATTCAGACTTTGAGAGATCATGTTGACTTGCTGAGTCAACATTTTGTTCTGAGCCAATATGGCATTCAAAGCATCAATTTCAAGAACTCCCTTCCTCTGAGGCATCTCATTACTCACAGAATTCCTCTCAGAAGTGTACATGAATTGGTTATTTGTAACCATGTCAATGAGTTCTTGAGCTTCTGCAGGTATTTTCTTTAGGTGAATGGATCCACCTGCAGAATGGTCCAGTGACATCTTAGAGAACTCAGATAGACCATAATAGAATATATCCAGAATAGTCCACTTTGAAATTATGTCAGAAGGACACCTTTTAGTCATCTCCTTGTACCTTTCCCAAGCTTCATAGAGGGATTCACCATCTTTTTGTTTGAAAGTCTGAACATCCACTCTAAGCTCGCTCATCTTTTGAGGAGGAAAGAACTTAGCCAAGAAGGCCGCGACCAGCTTATCCCATGAGTCCAGGCTATCTTTAGGCTGTGAGTCCAACCATGTTCTAGCTCTGTCTCTTACAGCAAAAGGAAAAAGCATGAGCCTGTAGAATTCAGGATCTACTCCATTAGTCTTAACAGTCTCACAGATCTGCAAGAACTCAGTTAAAAACTGGTAGGGATCTTCTGATGGAAGTCCATGAAACTTACAGTTCTGTTGCATTAGAGCAACTAGTTGAGGTTTCAGCTCAAAATTGTTTGCTCCAATGGCAGGGATTGAGATGCTTCTTCCATCAAACTTGGAAGTAGGTGTGGTATAATCACCAAGCATCCTCCTTGCATTATTATTTTCGGTTGCCATCTCTTCTTCCTTTTCGAAAATTTCTGTAAGGTTGTCTCTGGATTGTTATAATTTAGCTTCTCTTAGTTTCCTCTTCAGAGTCCTTTCATGTTCAGGATCTGCTTCAATAAGAATATTCTTGTCCTTGCTCCTGCTCATATGAAAAAGAAGAGAACAGAAAATAATAACAGGGATCCTCTTTACCACAGTAGAGACTTTCCTTTATGTTAGTAGAAGAAAAAGGGAATTGAAGAAGGAAAAGGTAAGAATTCAAACACAAGGGTGAAGATAGGTTCAGATTCTTTGAGATGAAGAGAAGTGTTAGTAAATAAATAAATAAATAGAAGAAGAAGAGAGAGAGAGAGAGAGAGGTGTTTTCGAAAATGAATTTTGAAAAATAAGTTAGTGATTTTCGAAAATTAAAGGAAGAAATAAAATTAAAATTAAAATTTGAAACAATTAGTTAATTAAGAAAATTTTGAAAAAGAGGGAGGAATTTTCGAAAATTAGAAAGAGAAAAGTAGTTAGGTGGTTTTGAAAAAGATAAAAAAACAAACAAAAAGTCAATGAGTTAGTTGAAAAAGATTTGAAATTAAATTTTGAAAAGATAAGAAGTTAGAAAAGATATTTTGAAATCAAAATTTTTTTTTGAAAAAGATATTATTTGAAAAGATATAGTTGAAAAAGATTTGAATCTTAAAATTTAAAATTAATTACTTGACTAACAAGAAGCTAGAAGATCTGATTCTAGAATTTAAAGATTGAACCTTTCTTAACAAGAAAGAAACAAACTTGAAATTTTTTTGAATCAATCACATTAATTGTTAGTAAAGTTTCGAAAATTTGAAATAAAATTAAGAAAAATATTTTTAAAAAATAATTTTAAATTTTCGAAAATCATAAAAGAAAAATGAAAAAGATTTGATTTTTGAAAAAAGATTTTGAAAAGATATTATTTTTAAAATTGAAAATTTGACTTGACTTATAAGAAATAGCTAATTTTAAAAATTTTTGACTAAGTCAACTCAAATTTTCAAAATTTTGAGTAAAATAAGGAAAATATATTTTTTATTTTTTTTTGAATTTTTAATGAAGAGAGAGAAAAACATGAAAATGACTCACAACATGAAAATTATGAATCAAGACACATGAGGCATGCAAGAACACTATGAATGTCAAGATGAACTACAAGAACACTTTGAAGATCAAAATGATCATAAAGATTTATTTTTGAAAAATTTTCAAGAAAAGAAAACATGCAAGACACCAAACTTAGAAACTTTTAATGCCTAGACACTATGAATGCAAAAATACATATGAAAAACAACAAAAGAAACAAAACAAGAAAATATAAAGATCAAACAAGAAGACTTACCAAGAACAACTTGAAGATCATGAAGAACACATGCATGAATTTTCGAAAAAAATTGCAAAAATTTTTAAAACATGCAATTGACACCAAACTTAAAAATTGACTCAAGACTCAAACAAGAAACACAAAATATTTTTTATTTTTATGATTTTCTAAATTTTTTTTGGATTTTTTTCGAAAATAAATTTTGGAAAAACGAAAAAGAAGAAAATATTTTTTGAAAGATTTTTGAAAAAAATTTTTTTTTTTGAAAATAAAATTACCTAATCTGTGCAACAAGATGAACCATCAGTTGTCCAAACTCGAACAATCCCCGGCAACGGCGCCAAAAACTTGGTGTTGTTGCCAGACCAAAAACATGGCACTGTTGTTGCCAGATTAAAAACTTGGCACCATTGTGGTCTGGAAAAAATTGTGAAATTGTTGTTCGAAATTGATTCCCCGGCAACGGCGCCAAAAACTTGGTGCACGAAATTGTGATCTCTAACAATGCCAGTCGACTTGGTATGCGCATCTACTAACTCAGCACTTTCTTCACAACTCCGCCCAACTAACCAGCAAGTGCACTGGGTCGTCCAAGTAATAAACCTTACGTGAGTAAGGGTCGATCCCACGAAGATTGTTAGTATGAAATAAGCTATGGTCATCTTGTAAATCTCAGTTAGGCTGATTCAAATGGTTATATTGGTTTTTGAAAATAATAATAAATAAAACATAAAATAAAGATAAAGATACTTATGTATATCATTGGTGGGAATTTCAAATAGGCGTACGAAGATGCTGTGCTCCTTCTGAATCTCTGCTTTTCTACTGCCTTCATCCAATCTTTCTTACTCCTTTCCATGGCAAGCTGTATGTAGGGCATCACCGTTGTCAATGGCTACATCCCATCCTCTCAGTGAAAATGGTCCAAATGCTCTGTCACAGCACGGCTAATCATCTGTCGGTTCTCGATCATGTCGGAATAGAATCCATTGATTCTTTTGCGTTTGTCATCACGCCCAACAATCGTGAGTTTGAAGCTCGTCACAGTCATTCAATCCCTGAATCCTACTCAGAATACCATAGACAAGGTTTAGACTTTTCGGATTCTTATGAATGCCGCCATCAATTCTAGCTTATACCACGAAGATTCTGATTAAGGAATCTAAGAGATATGTGTTCGGTCTAAGGTAGAACGGAAGTGGTTGTCAGTCACGCGTTCATAGGTGAGAATGATGATGAGTGTCACAGATCATCACATTTGTCATGGTGAAGTGCAACGAATATCTTAGAACAGGAATAAACTGAATTGAATAGAAAATAGTAGTAATTGCATTGAAACTCGAGGTACAGTAAAGCTCCACACCCTTAATCTATGGTGTGTAGAAACTCCACCGTTGAAAATACATAAGTGATGGTCCAGGCATGGCTGAATGGCCATCCCCCATGAATGTGATCAAAGGATCATAAGGTAATCCAAAAATAATTCAAAGATGTCTAATACAATAATAAAATGTCCTATTTATACTAGACTTGCTACTAGGGTTTACAGAAGTAAGTAATTGATGCAGAAATCTACTTCCGGGGCCCACTTGGTGTGTGCTTGGACTGTGCTTGAGCTTTACACATACAGAGGCTTCTTTTGGAGTTGAACGCCAAGTTGTAACGTGTTTTTGGCGTTCAACTCTGGTTCGTGACGTGTTTCTAGCGTTTGACTCCAGAATGCAGCACGGAACTGGCGTTGAGCGCCAGTTTGCATCATCTAATCTCGAATAAAGTATGGACTATTATATATTGCTAGAAAGCTCTGGTTGTCTACTTTCCAACGCCATTGAGAGCGTACCATTTGGAGTTCTGTAGCTCCAGAAAATCCTTTTTGAGTGCAGGGAGGTCAGAATCCAACAACATCAGCAGTCCTTTGTCAGCCTTCTTATCAGAGTTTTGCTCAGGTCCCTCAATTTCAGCCAGAAAATACCTGAAATCACAGAAAAATACACAAACTCATAGTAAAATCTAAAAATGTGGATTTAGCATAAAAACTAATGAAAACATCCCTAAAAGTAGCTAGATCCTACTAAAAACTATATGAAAACAATGCCAAAAAGCGTATAAATTATCTGCTCATCACTGTGCTAGTAAAATTTCTAAATTTCCTCAGCATCTAAATAGTTACATGACCAATTATTATTATTAGAGGGAAAAAACCTACAATCTCATCATTGAAAATTTCGAGGTATAAACATATTCGTCCCTAGAAAAACCTATGATTTAGTCACATTATCACAAAACACAGTTTGGCCCTCTAACAAAGCTGGTCCAGGATGTAAAGTTTAGGAAACTAATCACTTGTTGTCTATTTCTAGGATGAATATGTTATCTCGAACTTTTCAAGGATGAAGTTGTAGTTTTTTTCTTATGATTATTTTTTATTAACATAAAATAAAAAGGAATGGCATTCATTTTCAATAAGAAATGATCTATAAAATATATCCAATAAAAAGAACTAGAAAAAAACTGGTGAACCGTGAACCAAATATGTTAAAAACTATTTTATGGAATGAAAATTAAAGCTTTTACCTTTTTTGTTTAGCAATCATTACTTTAATCTCTACTATGTGAGGATTATCCAAGTCATTCATGAAGAGTGCAACTGAGAAAACTAACTTTAGAACCAGTAGTACATTAACTCATCAAAAATAGAATTATGAGGGAATGTTCTCAGCCATTAAAATCACTAACATTTGACAACTAAATGCACTAAAAGAGATCAAATTCAAAGCAAATGTTAATTTAGCTTTGGGAAAGAAGATAAATAAGACTAACCATGACTAATTTTTCCATTTTACTTTCATTAAATGGCGATGAATAATCTACCTTATAACTCACAGTGTGTCTTTCCTGCAGCATCTGTAATTGATGCATTTGAACATTTGAATGGAGATAAATAATCTGTCTAAACCTACAAAGAATCATAACAATGATATTCTTAGCATGTATGATGTTTTCAAATTAGATAGCAATAAATAAAAAGATGAACAAAAAAAAGTTGGACACTATAAAAAGTAGAGTAAAGTATCATTTTTGTCCCCAATATTTGGGGTAAATCATATCTGTGTCCTTAACGTTTAAATCGTCCTATTTTTATCCCTAACGTTTGTAAAAGTGATTCAATGTTATCATGCCTTCAATTACATATCCAACGCTTTAGTTTGAGTTTTAAAAATTTCTTCTTGAAGTTAGAATACAAATGTCTGGGATAGAATCGATGATCCACTCCAAAAAATAGCTCATCAAAAGTTGAAACTAATTCCTACAACATTTACATAATTCACTTTTCTAGGGACATAATTGAATCTAAACACAAATAGTGGGTATAATATTAAAATCGAACACATCCAAGTGAGACCTAATTGAGAATGAATACATCCAAGTGAGAATAATTGAAAAATATAATCTGATTTGTTAGTATAATTAAAAGTAGGATAACATTGAATCACTTTTATAAGTATTAGGAATACAAATATGACGATTTAAATGTTAAGGACACAAATAGGACTTACCCCAAACATTGGGGACAAAAACGATACTTTACTCTAAAAAGTACTAGCAGAGGCCCCGCATACGCGCGGATAATAGTAGTGTTTGAATGGTGTAATTGCTTTGGTTAAAATATTGGATTGAATACTAATATTGTATGTAACATATATAATGGTCTTTTGACCGATTTGAACACAGGGTAATAAAACATAATATAAATTAGGCGTGAAATTAAAGAGAACACACAAAAAAAGAGCCATGGAATGTTTTAGTTGTGTTGTACTATGTACTCCCTTTTAATTAAAAATACAAGGTTCCAAAAATGGTGTAAACAATAAAGAAAACACAATAAATAAAAGAAATATAAAAGATAGGAAGATGATAAAAATTGACACAGTCATTTAGATCTATGCTGTAATGGAAAATTGGAGAAAAATATGAGTAACCATAAATATCCACTGCTTTGTTAAGTAACATTTTTCCGTTTTTGCATCAACTTGGAATATAAATGGATAGAAAGATGATAATTTAACAGAAATTTAAAATATTTGGAAGCAATCCAACCAAGGCAACATAAAATGAAAGAAATCATGTTAATAGGATTTGAAAAGAGTTTAATATACTAAATAAAGATCTATGTTATGTTACTATTCATAAGTGATGTAAAAATATGAATGATGTTCTGAATTTTTTACTATTTTATCCAAATATTAAAAATTAAAGGAATACTTTATTCTATATTAAATTATATTATATTTTTTTAATCACCAATAGTGCTCTTTTATTTTACACTAATTAATAATTTAAGTATAGTTTACATAATTAGCTAGCGTGGATAAGGAAAGAGTAATACATTTAAAGAAGATATCAATAATAATAAAAGTGGCTAATTTAAAAGTAATAGATTATGTTGTTATTGGAAATTTTTATTATAAAATAGAAAGTATAAAATACCTTTTTTATATTTGTATCATGGAATCTTGAGCAATTGCTAACTTGCATGAAATTAAAATAATTAAATAGAACTATAATTAAAAAATATATAAAACAAAAAATAGCTTTATTAGATTAAAAAGGAAAGAAAAAGCTTTAATTGTTTTATTGTCAAATTATCAATTATTATTGTTTTTGGAATAAAATTTTGACCATGAGTAGCTTAAGTATTTTGATGGTCTCTAAGAAATACACTATCAAAAAAAAAGATTCAAATTAAAAATGATAAAAAGAAATCATAACTGCTAATTAAAAAGATATATATCCATTTACATCTTTTCAGTATAGATGACTCATCTTTTGACAGCATTTTTTATATACTACTCTTTGTGTCATTTACTACAGCAGCTAAATAATTTGACTTTAAAAGGACATTTTTCTTTGGACTTTCTCCAAAATTTTGGCTTTTGAAAAAATACTATTTTTCAAGAATGTTTTTGTCTTTTCTGTATTTGTTAATATATATTTCCATAAGAACAAATATGTAACTATCCTTTCATTCTACTATATCATTGTTTGCTTTTAGAAAACTTAAATTCATGCATCTATTCTACAATTAGGCAATAATTTTCACCGTAATATATTGAACATACAACAAAGTCAATACACACAATTTTATAATAACTTTTACATCCAATGATAGCCAAAATAAATGAAAAAAATCAATAAAAAATGACAATTACAAAATTTGAAACCGTATAAATTCTTTTAAAATAAGCCATCAAACAGAAGTAGACAATTTAAGTATAATCTTATTTATAACAACATAACCTTTTTTAAGTATATAAAACTCACTACATGAATAATGTAATGGAATTTAAGATTTAGCATTAATTTAGTAAAACATTCAAGTTAGCAATACAATGATACAGTCTTGTATATATCCTATTGGATATGCATCAAAATTTATTCTTGTTTCCAAGCATAGCTTGAATTGTTTGCTCAAACAAAGATTAAGTCTATTCAAGATCATTAATATTTAATGTGGCTTAATAGCAACCATGATGACTGGTAACTTCCCATGCTTTTTCTTCTACTCCAGCTCCTCCAAGCAAGTATTGCTATTATTAAATGCAATCCTGGATAACATCTTGAGAGTTGAGACCTTTACCTTGTTATAATCTACTATCCGAGAAAGAATATGAAAACCACTTTGATACACAATTAGGATTACCTGTAAGATACACAAAAGGTTCATATTTTTTAATATCTAACATCTAAAATTATTAATATTGCACCAATAACATAAATAAAATTTCATGTAATAGTATAAAATTAACAAAAAGAAGAAACAACCTAATAAACATGACACAGAGAGAAGTAAGATAGTGGTTTCTACAGATAAGAACAAACAAATATATGAATATTAGAGAGAAAAATTTAAAAGATCTAATTTTATTATTTATTTATAATAAAAAATTACCTCCAATGTACTCTTTTTGAAAGTAACATTCATGGAATTCATCATCTCCTGTAATGTTATGAAAATAAATCAATAACAAACGGACCTTCAAATCGAGCATTAAATATACTCTCAACTGAGTTTTCAAGAGTTCATCATTAGTTGTCAATATTTCTAGGTTGTAAACAAATCTTTTTCTACATGCGGGGTAGCATTGATATCTAAAAAAATATAGGTCATATATATCAACAATATGTATTCAAAATGAGAAACGGGTCTTTGAATACATGAAATGTTTGAGGAAAATAAAATAGGCTACTAAATTAATAATTATAGAGAAAAAGATGAATCAATTGATTAATAATTACTGTAATTATTGGTAGAAACTTGATGAAAAGCAGAATTATTTGCTAAAGTACTTTGTGAAGAGTTGATATACATTCCTATTCTTAATGGCTACAATCTTTGATTGATATGATTCTTTATAGTTGATGTTGATGAGAAAAGATTACTAATAAATGTGCAAGATGCAATTAGAAGTTAACCACGTAAATGCATTTTCGTGCATGAGACAATTTTGTGTAATTTTATTAAAATTGAAGGTTTCTAAATATTATACTGATTGTAATTGATCTACTTTCTAACTTACCTTGGGTTATTTGAGCGTCAAACAATAGGACATAATTATTTACATTGCAGGGTTTCTCAAATAGTTGAGAACCATGTGTATTCTCCTCACTTATTCTATTTGGATGTGGTTTACAACTTATCTTAGTGTTGCATTAATTATCCAGCAGAGTATTTATTATATTAAATATATTAGACTCTGTCTGACTATTTCCTGCCACTTGAAAGTAGACATATGAAAGTCAATAAAAAATCTGTATTTCTAAGACTTATAAGTTGAGTTTCAAAACATGACTTATAAACGTGTATATAATAATTTATATAAAGATACATAATTATTTTTAAGTGATATTGAAATAGGAGAAATGTGTTAAATGCATATAACATTTTTAATTCATTTAAAATCTATATTATTTTAATAATAAAATTGATAGTTACATATAAATTAATCATTTTTTTATTATATAAAATTTCAATATATGTAATTACTATACTGATAGAAAAAAGTTGTATTTTTTTACAATTAACGTATTGAAAAAGTAAAATAAGTGTCAATTTCTAAAAAAAATAGAAATTAAAAGATGTATATATATTTATTGGAATACTCAATTTTTTATTGGTGTATTTTAGGGTTGTCCCAAAGAAAGATCTGCAATTGAGATATGCTGTATCCATTTTGATATATCATTTAATCCACTATTCTTTTGCAACAAAATAATACTATAAGGGAAAGAACGTAAGTGAGCTTACTTTAAATGATTGGTGACAAAGACCTCCTTTGAACAATACAATCCATATCCATATTCCTTTAAAGATGCTAGTGGGTACCAAACACTTGGAAATGAAGCCCGGCACTTTCTTCTGCAAAAATTAACAAATATTATTAGTATGATATAGCAAACTATCAAAAAGAAAGTGATCATAATTAAAAAGGGATACTTTTGGTAGAACGAAGGAGTTGGAATGGGATTGTAACAAAAGAATATTTCTAGCTTTTTCACTCTTTATTTCACAAATTTTGCTCACAAATAATCAAAATTGAAAACTGATTTACTTCTATGTACAACAATTCTACAAATCAGATAAGTACACAAAAAATAAAGGAATTCTTATAAGCCATTTTAAATTCTGTATTCATATGTTTACTATTCCTAATAGCTAACACATAAAAAGATTGCTTAACACATTTACAATGTAGATCAATCGCAACCTTGAATTCTCAATGTCTAAGAACTGACATAAGACATGAAAACAGTAAAAAAATTAGCAATATAATTAATAAAAGACAAATACAATAATCTATCCAACAATAAAATATTAGGAACAAATTTTATGGGCAGGTCAGAGTAACCTATGATCTTGATACAAATGACACAGTTGCTGTTTGAACTTCAACCCCAACTCCGCATCATCCTTTGCCAAACGGGCGTTCATGATAATAGTAATGAGAATCTCTTAATAGGTATGTTCATAACAAAGTTGAGGCACAGCAAATCAAATAAAATTAAATTAGGAGTGGTTGAGAAATTATGAAACCTCATTCGTGTATATTGTCTTCAGTTCATGAGATATTTCTGAAAACTCAATGAGGGGATGCCATAGAAGAACCTACTGTCTCCAACATGTGGTAGCTGAACACTAAAAGAATCTGTAGTAAAAGACATCAATCAAAGATGTAAGCATAGAGTGAACAAATGCACAATTCATAGTTAGTCTAAAATAAATATAAAGAAAGGTAAGTTACCGTGTGGATTGGAGCTTCACATCCTCCTTCAATAAGCTGCATTTACATAAAAAGGCATTACAATGAGAATTTCTATTTTAATAAGACATAAATTAAATCATTATGGCAAAGATATATCAGATGACTAAAACTTGAATCCAGCCCCTGACAAATCCAAACGCCACTTTCTTAGATATTTTATTTAGAATAAAATAAATAAATAAACAAATAAAAAACCCAAAGATATGCGAAACAAACAAACAACACAAAAAATTAGTGGCCAAAATTACACATTATAAACACATTAACTTATTTTTTCACTTCTTTAAATACGGTAAAAAAAATTGAAGATTAATTCAGCAACTATATTTTGCAATTAAAAAAATGACCTACTATCAATGAAATTAGGTTAGTTTTCTAGGTGTCAAATTGAATGAAACAATGAAAATGAAGAAGAAGAAGAAGAAACGATGACTGCAAACAATATACTAACCATATTGTGAAGATCGGAGTTGAATCCATAGGGTATGGGAGAAACAGTGACAGAGGCGACGACAACCACAGATTAAGCCATTCATTCTCTTCTGTCACACACCAAACATCAAATCAAAGACCCCAAAACACAAAGGAAACCCTAAATCAAAGAGATTAAAGATCCAGTACCAAACAAGATAATAGATCACGAGAATCACTACACGACGAGAGCGCTTCCTGAGATCTCGGCCGCGCATCTCTCACCAAGGTTGTTGACGTTCGTTTGCGGCGAAAGCCCGCAACGGAGACTGTAGTTTCTCATCATCGCCTAATCTCATCTGCTGAAATAAACCGGCACCATCCTCATGATTGTTCTCTCAGACAAAAAACCCGCTTAGCTTGGTAGGTTAGGGTTTGCACATGGGGCTTGAGGAAATGCGGGTTTGAAAGTCAGCTTAGCTCGGTGGGTTAGGGTTCGCACATGGGGTTGATAAAATACGGGTTTGAGACTGCGTGAGACCAATAAAAAGTGCCTTAATGGCCAAACGGGATAAAGACACAACTATGGTGTTGGTTACCGAGGAGAAAACGAAGAAGAAGATGGGATTTAGAGATTTCAAGCGAGAGAGAGAGAGAGAGAGAGAGAGAGAGAGAGAAAGAGCCAAAGACTAAGTTGGCTATCTATGAGAAAAAGAAGGGGAAGGTGGGATTTAGGGTTTCAAAAGAAAACGAAAGAGAAATAACAGAGGGAGAAGATGAGGGGAGAATGTAACGTGTTTATGTTACTCCCCGTTTCCTTCTTTTTTTTTTTATTCTGGTTAATTGAGAGACTGACGCATGGCTTCAAAAGCCACGGTCATTATACAAGTAATATATTATAATATTTTCCACAATCTCAGTTCAGCTCTACCAAAAATTCAAAGAGCAAAATTTATGCCTTCCAGAATTAGAAAGTAGGACATACCTTAAAGTTGCACCTGCTAATACTTATATGGATAGTATAATTATACAAATAATTCTAATGAACTGGGAACTGATGAAGCTACAACTCCAAAACCATTCAAACTCACCTACAATTAATGTAAAATTACATTATTCTCGTTATTTACGAGTTACTACTCTATTCAAACCTAAATTAACTTAAATTAACTTAAAACCTAAATTAACTTTATGAGTGTATAATCACTTCTCATTGTCAAACATAGAATTAAGACATCATTTTCAACTAAAAGGATAGCTAATAAAGAAAGAAAGAAATAAATAAAAGTAACATCCAAGAAGGGAAAGAAAAGGGAAAGCAAGGCAACTTCATTTCCAATTGCATTATCCTTTATTTGGTAAAAATTGGAGGCATAAAAGATTATTCTTTTTTTAACTTTTATTTTCTCCTTAAATCTTTCCTTTATTCATTTCTACTTGCATTGTATTTGATAATAGCAATCTGGGCAACATTCAAGTGCAAGTTGCATTATAGCTGTACCAAGAGGAATATATAAAATTGACAGCGACGGAAGGGAGCGGCTGCAAAGGGGAGCATCCACGGCGGGTGAGCGGACAGAGTCACCACCAGAAAGGGTGAGGCGCAATGAAGGACGAGAAGTTAGGGCACAATGGAGTGTGGTTTTTCTTTAAGGACGTTCTTCTGAAGGAGGAGTTAGGGCAGGGCACGAAGAAGAGAAGCTTTTTCTTATTTTCTCTAAGTGTTTAAACGAAGAAGGAACTTTTTTAATTAATTCCAGCATTTTTTTAGGAACCTTTTGGCCACGCTTTTGAAGCATGCCAAAAGGCTTGTAAGAAACGGCTACGCTTTGAAAGCGTGCCAGTTTCTCTCTACGGCTACACTTTTTAAGCGTGGCAAAAAAACGTGACTAAATCTCGTATCAATTGCCACCCTCATAAAAGCGTGGTCATTGACACTTTTCACCACGCTTTTGAAGCATAGCAAAAAAAACGTGGCCAAATCTCTATTCTGTCGCCACCCTCAAAAAAGCGTGGCCAAAGACTACTTTTAGCTACGCTTTTAAAGTGTAGCAAAAAAAAGCATAGTCATAGGCCTTTTTTCTTGTAGTGTGTGCGTGGGCACAGGTGCTGATTTTAACCCTTGTGCGTAGGCATAGAAAGTGTGCCTGGGCACACTCTGAAATGCTTATCTCCTTTGATTTCTTCATATTTTCTCCCAATTCCATGCTTTTCTTCCACTCTTATCAAGCCATTCTAACCTATTATACCTGAAATCACTCATCAAAACCATCAAGGTATTGAATGGGATGAAAGTGGAATAAAATTGATTGAATTAAGCATAAAATAGCATGTTTTCACAATTAGGCACAATTTAGAGAGAAAACACAAAAGAGTGCTATTTAGGTGAATAAATGTGGGTCTATATGATGAAATCTACTCAAATTAAACCAAAATTTATCATCAAATATGGATTGATCACACCCTCTTGGGTAGAATGCGGTAGTAGTGGGTTATTCCACTTGCTCTGGGTTAAGCGCGTAGTATGCAAGGGGTTTTGGCTCAATCCCACTTGCTTCGTGATGTGGTATTTCTGTCCAAAGTTAGCCACCAGGATATGTCGTGTTGGCTATATAACCAATAGATAAGACTCATAATCCATAGAACAGACATACATCATATGCGTTTGTATGATTTGTTTGAGTATGCATTTGGCTTGGTTTGCCTAACTGCTTATCTGTGATTAACTTGTATCTGATCTATTTACTGTAACTGCTATCTATATCTGTGTTTTTCTTGTTTGTTTTGTATGTATATGTAACTGAAAGGCTCTCTTTTGATGGGTCTGTGATGAGGGTAGCTCCAGCTAGAGATTTAGGAAGTTTAAAGGAATAAAAGAGGTGCAAAGTTAGATTAGAACTAGATTCCCATAGATAGAGAATCAAATATCTGGTTTAGTATAGTCTTTAACTTAATATCTGAGTGTTGAAATTTTAGAAATGCCTTTGACTTTTCTGAGACCTTATATATTATCTATGCTGGCACCATTACCTTGCTGAGAACCCCCGGTTCTCATTCCATGCATATATTTTCTATTTTTCAAATGCAGGTCAAAAGGCACCTCGCTGAGCATTTGGGAGATCCTTTGGAAGCAAAGAACTATGTTCTGGGCCTTTTGTGTTTAGATTGAATATATGTAGTTATCTTCTCCTCTGTATATAACTTGTATGTTTGTCGCTCATAGAGGTTGACTTGGAAAAATATGTTTTATTTTTTCGATCTTGCTTATCTGTTTCATGTTTATCCGGAGGAGCCTGACGCGATTTTTCTGTTTAGGACTTTGTTTAGCTTTTTCTTCAAGGCTCCTAGTTATAATCTTTTTCAGCTATATTATATATGTATTTTCTTTTAGAGGTCGTAATACCTCACCACCTCTGATTTACGACTTAAGTATAAAGCTCTGTGTGGTAGGGTGTTACAGTCCCTCGATGCGCGCCTCCCTAAAGCTCGTACTCATATTCATTCATCAATAACATTGGGGGATTTATCTGGGAAGGTTTAAGTGTCCGGCCACATCTTTCATCGGAAGGGTAGCAAAGTCTCAATTCCGGCTGGGAGCAAGCGGGAGGAAACCACCATCCTTGCATATTACCCCGGAAGCTTAAATACTGATCGGGAGCAAGCGGGACAAAACCACAATTCTTGCATATTACCCTGGATGCTTGAATACTGACCGAGAGCAAGTGGAACGAAATCACAATCCTTGCGTCTACCTCGAAAGCTCAAATATCAAAATCTCTTTTAAAAATAAGTTAAATCCATTTCTTCCTTCAAAACTTTGTTATCACTTAATCGAAATTTCTCATACTACCTCAAACCATTTCAAGTTCAAACCTCTTTCAAAAGACTCCTTTAGTAGTTAAATCCCTCGGCAAGACCTCTGAACTTTAAGGGAGCAACAACCAATCTCATCTTTTTAAACCAACTTACAAAACTTCCTTAAGAATCCAAATCTCAATTTAAAGTATCCTTACGGTCTCCAACCATCGTCTCAAATTAAATGATTTAAACCATAAACCAGCTTCAAAACCATTTCAAGCTTTAAAACTATTTCAACAAGGATCAAAGACATACCAGTTAAAAATTAAAAATTCTAACTGAAAACTCCAAAAGCATTTATCTTCAAATCTATTATTTTAATTACTCTAAATTCTTTAAAAATACTCAAGACATATCTCTTTTGATAAAATTTATCAAACCCAACTCATTTTCCTTTAAATTCATTAAAATTCTTAAATAATAATTCTTTTCTTTACTTAATTCAAAATCAAATAAAATACTTCTTCAATCAAATTAAAGAAAATAAAACTTCCAAAATTCTCGTAAAAATTTCGACAGCACCTCCTCTAAAATTCAGACTTTGTCACCCTTCTCGAGTTCCAACCAAACCATTTCTCAAACTCTTCTCAAATCATTTCCAAAATCAGACAGATTCTAATATCTCAAATAATTTTCAATTCTCAAAATCACTTCTGATAAATTAAACAAAACCAAATCAACCAAAGTCAACCAACAAACCCAAATACCCATTCTTCTTAAATAGCCAATAAATCAACCAGGCAAACAATTTCAACCATTCAGAGCAACTTAATTCAATTCATAAGAATCATGTAATCATAAAAATATATTTTTCACATTAATATCGACTTGTAACAATTCTTAAAAGTAAAATAAATTTAAGAAAATGCCCCTACCTCGAATAATCGAAACCCAAAAGCTCTAAAACACGTAAAAGCCCCTTTCTAGTGGCCCGTAATAGCAGCAGCTGCACCCACAGCTCCATAACGCTTCCGCAACAACAACGACAACTCCAAACATGACATGCTAGAACTGAAACTCGATCCTAAGACATTTACGTAGCAAAATACTCAGTAATATATAACAGAATAGCAACAAAAAATGATTTTCAGAGCAAAACGACTTACTATACTAAGAAAGAACCAAGAACTGAGTAGCCGCAGCTCGGCGAAGAGCTTCAACGGCGATGCAACAGCAACCACAGCATTGTTATTTTCCATCCTTCCTATCAATCTCTCCTCTAATCAAATCGGTGTCAACGGCGGTGAAGGGAGCTTCGGTGACGGTGCAACCAATGTCAAACGGCGTTGCTTCAACAGCGATGATGGTAGCGGTCCCGACGGCGAGATGGCGTGACGAAACCGGCATCAACAATGCGCAACGGTGGCTTATCCTTCTCCTCCTGTCTCACGAGCTCTCTTTCTTCTCTTGTTAGCAACGGCGGCATGCAATTTGGACACGACGTCGACACGGGCTTCCTCCCACGATAGCGACGGTGTATGAACAGTGACTGTGGCAAGGCGGGATGGATGGCAGCAACAGTACAGCTCCTCCCTTTCTCTTTCCTTTGCTCCTTGTGCTCTCTCTTTCCTCTTCCTTTTTTCTTTCTTTCATTCTTTTAGGGGTATGGCGGCAGCCAAGTTTAGGGAGCTGGGTGAGTGTGAGTATGAGTTGTATTAGGGTTTGGGTTTTAATTTAGACAAAAAAGGAGTAAGGGTAAGTTGGTAATTTTAAAGAAAAATAGAGATGATATAGTAATTGGAAACCAATTTTAACCCAACAATAATTATATATAAAAATACTATTTATTCATCGATTTACAAATTATTTTTAAATAAATATTCTAGTCCAAGAGTTAGAGATAATCAAATTAATTTTCTTTAAAATCATAAATAAGGTTCAAGATCTAAATATTCAAAATATAGTATATAAAATTCTCATTATTTTTTAATTACTAAAAATTTAAATTATAAATAAGAATCTACCCGATTTATATAGAAAAATCTCTGAAAATATAATTCTGAATAAATATAATAAATCATAAATAACTTATTATTTAATTTCCAAAAATCGGGGGTCTTACACATAAAGTATTACTTTTATGTAACATCGAATGCTTTCGACACAGTGACCCTGGCATGTTGTCCTTGTGGTGCCTAGAAAGTGAAGAACTATGGGTAAACATTGAGCGAGGTCAGTACACAACTCCACAAACTGGTTTTTCGAAACATGTTGAGCATCTAACGCATTGGCTATGTTAGTGATCCTGACTATCTCTTTGTGAATGTGATTGACCTCGTCTGTGAGTTACCATTCGGGGTTATGTCTATACTAAACAATCGATATCGAGGTGATTAGTCTCAATATCTCAAGTCTAGTGCTTCAATTATCCCAAAAGGCACTCACAAACACGCATGCTATGCATATCAAACAGATATCCTAAATAGCATAAAAGAAAAACAACCCAAAATGTGCAACGAAGCACAATCGATCCATCCCTCAGGCTCACGAGGACGAACCACTCTGATACCAATAAATGTAACACCCCGTTACCCTAAGCCTTACCTCGACTCGTAAAGAAAAGGATAACAAAATGCCACGATAGTTCAAAAGCTCATATTATCTTTATAGTAATACAAATTGGGAGCTCATATGCTGACGTGGCACTCATACGTTGAGTCAGGGAGTTCATTTGCTTAGGTGTCATCATTAGAAATTTTTAGAATTATATTTATTAATTATAAATTATTATTTGCTTTGGTTGTTATTTTCAAATTTTAAGTTTTGATTGTTTTACTTATGTTGTTATTTTTTAATTTTTAAATTATTTTATTTGTTTGGGTTATTTTACTTAGGTTGTTATTTTTTAAATTTTAGATGGTTGTACTTAGATTGTTATTTTTAAAATTTTAAATTACTTTACTTAAGTTGTTATTTTTTACATTTTAACACTAATTTTTTAAAATTTGTTAATTCTTTTTACCATTATTTTTTAAAATTTCGTTGATTCTTTTAAAATTTTCATCTACATACATTCTTTTAAAGAAATTTAGAGTTTTAAAAAAATTTACGTTAATTATTCTTCGGTTGTTACATACTAAGATTACTATAAATATCTACGTTAATTTAGAGTTTTTAAATTATTATTTGCTTAGGTTGTTATTTTTAAATTTTAAGTTTGGATTGTTTTATTGTTATTTTTTAAATTTTAAACTAAAGTCAACCAAATTTAAAAAATTTTAGTTATGAGTCAACTATAAAAATATAAGTTATGAGAGATGTAAAGCACCACAATTTAAAGTATATCAATCCCTTTCTTTACATATATCCAAAATCTCTCTACTTATTCCAATGGCTGAAATTCACAAAATTGCAGACATCAGTCCTACAATCGATAATTTCTGTGTACGTATACGAGTGATACGGTTATGGACACTACCAAGTTACGGAAATTTCCCATTGCCATACTCAATTGAGATTGCTTGTCTCGATGAAGACGTGAATTTTCTACTAATATTTTTCTATTTTATTTTAAATGTATATTATTTATATTTTAAATTTATTTGTTTATTCCCATCTAATCGTTCTTTAATTTCTGTTCATTAATTCTAGGGAGGAAAAATACACGCCTCAATTAAGCGGGCTTTTGTGTCTCGATTCGTGAATTTGCTGGAGAAAGGAATATCTTACCAAATAAGATACTTTGGTGTTGGACTGAATAAGAGTTACTTGAAGACTACACATCATGAGTACGTGGTTAATTTAAACCAGCATACTGATGTGCACAGACTTCTAGAATCGTCAAATATCCCACAATATAGATTTAAGTTTGTGAGTTTTGACACTCTCAATGCTCTTGGGTATGATTGCACCTATTTAGTTAGTAAGTTTATTATTTTAGAAAAAGTATAATTTATTTATTTTATTGATAATTTCGGTTGTGTTCTTTTTTAACAAACTTATTGACAATAATTTTTTTATTTTAAATCATTTCAGATGTTGTTGGATATCTTGCTGGAATTGAGAGAGAAAAGAATAACCAATCTACCAAGTACACTATTATTTAAATAGAGATTGATGATGGGTAATTATATATTTATTTTTATGAATATAAAATTTTTTATAATCTCATCTTTTTAAATTATTATTTTAATTTATTTTATTATAAATATTTTTATTAATATTATTAATAAGTAAAAAATGTATCTTAACTAACATTAAGCTTCGTTATAATTTTTTGGATTCAAAGGCATCGTTTTTAAACGTCTACGTATTTAAATTTTTTGAAAAAATCACTTCGGATTAATTTTGAAAAAAAGGTATTCAAATTTACAAAAAATAATAAAAAGCATTCTTTCCGTGGTTTGCTTCTTACGAATTTAAAATAATTAATTATTTGATATTATTTTATTGGTAATTACTTTTTGAGTTATAATTATTTTTTGTTTATTTTATTATAAAAAAATATATTTAACATTAAATATTCTATTTGATATAGAAAAATAATGGTGTGTACTTTTTGGCAACTATGCACATAAATTAAATACTTTTTTGGGATCCGGCAATAAGGATGGAGCTATTGTCGTCTTACAATTTATTAGAGTGAAGTTATATAACGGTAATATTTATCCATAATTTATTAACAATATATTTTTATATGTGAGCTTTTACTTATTTTTTATGTGAATTTTTACTCATTTTGTATTAAATTAAATTTTCCAGAAAAGATTGTTTTACAAAATTTCATATATGGCGCAAAGATGTTCTTCAATCTTGAAGATACAAATGTCATCCAATTTAAAAATAGGTGGGTATATTTTTTTTAAATTCTTTAGTTTCATAATATGTGTGTGTTATCTAACATAGTTTTTTTTTCTCTTTATTTATCTAATTTTGTAAGATTTGAAGAACCTAGAGTAACGTCAGCGAAATTTCAAATAAGGCTGCATTCTTAAAAATTTATCAAGGCAAAACCATTGGGCAGTTAAAAGAATTAGATACGGTAATTTTCTTTTTTGAAAAAAAGTTGAAAAAAAATAATTGAAATTCGTTGTACATAGATTATATTTGTTTATTCATCTTATTTATTTAGGTATATCTTTAAAATTTAAAAACTCACCAAATTCAAGGAATTTAAATTATTAAGTTTTTTTTTCAGAATATTATTTGTATTGTCTTGACTACTATAAGTCATATTATGGATATTCCAAACTGGTGGTACGGTCAATGTGAATGCAACAAGTCCACATATGTTTTTACAAAAATTTTCAAATGTTCAAGTTGTGGCCGTCTCCTTTTTTCCATAACTCCAAGATTATTTATTTATTTTTTTAAATTAAAGTCTATGCACATCGAATTAGATATTGAATAACTCTATATTTAACTTTTTTATGTTTTTTTTTAAGCAGGTACCGAATAAAGTTTGGTGTCATTGATTATTCTGACTGTGCATGTTTTGTAGTCTTTGATAAGGAGGCAAAACAAATTTTGGGAAAGAGTTGTGTATATATACTTGATCCACTCCTATTGGTAAGATATAACCAATATTTATTTCTAAAAATATTAGTGAATATGTTTTTAATGGTAATTTTTATATTATATATTATTAATATATTATGTAATACCATGCAGAAAGAAGATCTATCGGATACACCTACACTCTTGCTCAACCTAATTGATAAGACCTTTCTCTTCATCATTGAAGTTCAAAATATCTGATAATCCACATTTTTCACCTGCTTATAAAGTTAAGAAGATGACTGATAATGTGGACCTCATAAAAAAATTCAAAGAGACTCACTCTATTCAAATTGTGAGTATAATTATAAGTGTACTTTCTATTAAAAATCAGTTTATTTTTTGCTTCCTTGGTCATTAGTAGTATCTAATTTATAATAATAATTAATAATTAATTATAATTTTAGGATGTTGACTACACCGGTAGTTTGTTTCCAATTTCAAAGGCATGCTCAATCATTGAAGGGGAGAAAGTAGAAGGTGCTAGGGTATTTGTTCAAAAAATAAATTTTTTGTTGGTTTGTTCTCTCAAAATTAGATCTTAATTTTATTCAAAAAATATTAGTGAGATAAAATCAAAGGTTAGAAAGAAGTCTTTAATTTAACGTGGTATTTTGTACAGAATTTGTTACTTGAATTCTCCAATGAAGTTGCGGCGAATGATGAATCCGAATTGTTGGAAAATGCTATTACACCAACTAAACAACTATCCTCGGAGTCAGAAGATTCGAAGGTGGAAGGTGATGGGAATTATTTTGGTGGAGACAAGAATCTCTCCCAAAACAACACCAATCTAACCGGCAAGTGCACCGGGTCGCATCAAGTAATAAAAACTCACGGGAGTGAGGTCGATCCCACAGGGATTGAAGGATTGAGCAATTTTAGTTTAGTGGTTGATTTAGTCAAGCGAATCAAGATTTGGTTGATTGAGTTGCAGAATTTAAATTGCATTGAAAGTAAAGAGAACAAGAATTAAAGTGCTGAATCTTAAAGAACAAGAAATTAAATGGCAGAAACTTAGATTGCAAGAAATGTAAATTGCAAAATCTTAAATTGCAAGAATTGTAAATGGCTTGAAATGTAAAGGGGATTGGGACTTGGAATTGCAGGAATTAAACAAAGAAAGGTTAAATTGCATCAATCAGAAGAGTAAATGGGAATTGGGATTGAATTAAATTCATACAGACAAGGGAATTGAACAATTAGTGCAAGAAACAGAAAATTGAAATGGTAAATTTAGATCTCAGGTCCCAGAGACTAGAAAACCGAGTCTAGATCTCAATGCCCTCCTAGATCCAACAAGAGCAATGGCAAAGGAATTTTAAATTGTAAAGAGAATAGACGAAGAAGCAATTAACCGAACTGAAAATTTAATTGCAATGGAAATCAAAAGAGAGATCTAAGGTGAGATTGAAACAGAATTCCTTCAATTCTCCAACCCAAGATCCAATACAAGAGTAATTGAAATTGAAAGCAATTAAACTAAGAAAATAAAGATCATTCAAGCTCCCAAAACTAAGAAGAAAACTCTTTTTAAAAACTAAAAAGGAAGCTCCCCGACTAACTTGAATCTTAGCCTATTTATACACTTTCTTCAATTGATCTTCAAGCCTTGAGTTGGGCCTTTTCTCTTGATGGAATTGGGTTGAAAGAGGCCTTGGTTGATTGCTCTTGAAGCTTGGAGAGAAACCCAAGTGAACCAATTGAACCGGATTTGGGTTTTGCAAAGTTGGATTCAAAGTTATCCTCAAAGTTAGGGGGCTAACTTTGAGGCCAACTTTTCATATCAGCAAAACCAATTTCCTGCATCTCACGTTGGTGCCAACGTTAGGGGGCTAACTTTGACCCTAACGTTGGCCTTGCTTTGTGTTGGTGTGGCGCCAACGTTAGCCTCCAAGTTAGAGGGCTAACGTTGGCGCAAACGTTGGCAGCCCTGGAGGAGAGTTCTCATGCCAACGTTAGCCTCCAAGTTAGGGGGCTAACGTTGGCGCAAATGTTGGCACACCCTGGGAGCAAATCTTCATTTTCCAACGTTAGCCTCCAAGTTAGGGGGCTAACGTTGAGGCTAACTTCAAGTCCAAAAGTTTGTGCCAACGTTTGAGGGCTAACTTCAACTCCGACTTCATTCTTCCTGGTTCAATTTCACTTGTTTCATTATCTTCTCTTAGCTTCTAGCCATTCCTTCTCACTTCAATCCTTTTCCAAGCTTTCTTCACCTATCATAAATCAACCAAACACATCAAAGCTATACTTGAAATCATGAGATGATCATTCTATCCTAATATGCACCAATTATGGCATCAAACCTCATGAAATTGCATTAATTTATCTATGGTTGATTCAATCAAAGGAAGCATGAAAATCTACCTAAATTGGCTTGCTTAAGCCTCAAGAAAGTGCATAATTCAAGTGAAATCAAAAGAAAAAGACTAGTGAAACTAGGCTAAGATGACTTGTCATCACAACACCAAACTTAAAGCTTGCTTGTCCCCAAGCAAGAAATAAACTATGCTCAAAGGTTCTTTCAATTAAGATGGGTTGAGGAACACTTGTAAAATACAGTGAGAGAAGTGATTAAGTAACAGTGGGGTAAACTCTAAATTATATGCTCAAGCAAGGGTTTCAGTGCTCATTAGTCCTTACATATTGGGAGTCGTAGGTCTTTAGGATTTTCATCCAAATGGTATCATAGAGATCTCTTTATATGTAATCACCTTGAAGCAGCTTATAGTTTCTATGCTTTGACCTCGACTCTAAGTGTCATGTCTCAAGGCGGCTCTTTAGATAAGCTTTCAATCAATACTCCTAAACCAGTTGGTTTTAAGGTATTAGGTGTTAAAGCACCCCTCAGGATTTACTTGCTCAAGCCTCTTTCCTTGACACACTTCAACCACAAGCATTTACTAGGATAGCAACTCTTTGAGTTTTTGTTTCTTTCTTTCTTTTTCTGCCTAGTAATTGATGCTCAGAGCCTTGGGCCATGTTCTTTTTGTTTTTGTATTTTCTTTTCTTTCTTTTGTTTTGTTTGCTGCTTCTTGGATCAATAGATTTTTGAGAATCTCTACAATACTTCTTTGAACTCCATGTCCTGCCTATGAGCTCCCATGCAAGTTTTCACAAGCATGCAACCTCAATACATGATCATACAACTAGAACCACCACTTCTCCTAATCTTTTGCTTGCCTCAAAAACTGATTTATTCCTCAATCCTTCTTTTCAAAGAACTTTCATGTGATGCATTCTTGAAATTGAGTGCAAACAAGTTTTGAAGATGAGAATGTTGTGACTGATAAGCCTTCTTGCTTATTGAATTATAAAGGAAGATTATGCTATGCAGGCAGGCAGGAATATAAAAAGAAAACTATATGATGCAGACAAACAGGGCAATTAGGGATACAATCCAACTTTTAATCACAGCAACATTTGATGTAAAATATCACTTAACAATACAACCTGTTGGAGTTCACTTGCTTTCCTTCTCATCATCATCATTGCTAGCCTTTATGTTCATATTGATGATGCGTAATCCCTCCAAAGGCTTGTATGACATTCTGCAATGATATTAAAAGTTGCTTGTTCCCCAAGCACTTAGAAACAGTGGTTAGTCTGCATAATTTATTTGTGGGCTTTTTGAACTTACTTTGGTGTGGGAACACCAAACTTAGTTCCTTGCCAATGCATCAAATTAACCATGTGTGAAACTCTTTTTTTCTTTTTTTTTTCTTCTTTCTTTTTTTTTTCAAAAGCAATAAAACTGAAAATGGCAAAATAGTTAATTAGTTTGTCTAAATGCTTGAAGCTAACATTATGCAGAAGGTGAGAATATATTGTATGATGGAATTTTGGTGGAACACCAAACTTAGAATCCTTCATTCTCCCTTAGATTGTTTTGGTGTGCAACACCAAACTTAGCTTCTTGCAATATAGATAAAACTAATTAACAGTTTTATTGAATTGGATATGAAAGGATGGTTACCTCTGGTTGGGTTGCCTCCCAACAAGCGCTCTTTTATTGTCACTAGCTTGACATCCTCTGTACTTGTTTAGCTCGGATTCTGTGCTTCCTTCTCCTTGTCCCCTTGTCCTCCTAAGTGAAACTTTGCCTGATGATGTTCATCCTGGATGAGTGATTCTTTTCCTTTAGCCATCTTCTCACTCACTTCTGTGATGCTCTTAGCTAACTGTTTCATTTGCCTCTCAATTCTTCCGAATGAGGCCTCATGGTTTTTGCTTATCATCTCTTGATGTTTCATCATTCTTTCTACTAAGATTTCCAGATTAGTGATCCTCTGAGAATCTTGTGAAATTGGTTGGTTGTGGGGTGTTAGGGGTTGGAAGGGTGTGTAGTGTGGTGGTATGTATTGATTGTTGTTGGTATGGTGAATGGTTTGTAGGTTTGGGCAATTGGGATTGTTGTAATTGAAGTCCTTTTGTTCCTAACAGTGAGATTCCTTTATTCCTAGATAAGAATGTGGCTTCCATGGTGGAAATTGTGCCTTCACTATAGTAGAATGGAGAAAGTCAATTTGTCTAGCTATTGATCCCAATTGTTGCTGAGTTTGCTGATGTAGCTGTTTGCTTTGATTCATCATTGCCTTCATTCCTTCAAGATTCTTTATCTCTTCATCTGAAGTTGCATTCTGTGGAGTCTCAGGTGAGTGTTGGTTGTTGGCTCTCTTGTTCTTGAGCTCTGTAGTTCCTTGGCCAGCTGCTGTTGCTTTGAAGAGGTTATCTAAGACGTAATCCACTGCTCTTCTTGTTTCTGGGGTTAATCCTACATAGAACGCTCGAAAACCCTCTTTGTCATTTACTTTCTTGTATTTTTCCCATGGTTTGAACAATGATTCTTCCTCTCCTTGTATGAATGGCTGAATCTCCTCTTTCATCTTGACGTTTTGTTGGGATGAGGAGAATTTGGTCAGAAATTTGGTAACCAATTCGTCCCAACTAGTAATACTGCCCTGGGGCATAGTTTCGAGCCATTGTGCAGCTTCATCCCTTAGTGAGAAGGGAAATAACGATAGCTTCCAAGTATCATGATTTACACCTTCGAGATTGACAACACCACAAGTTCTCAGAAAAGTGGATATGTGCTGTTTAGGATCCTCCAATGGATTTCCACCATAGGAGCAATTGTTCTTGATTAGTGTAATGAGTTGCGGCTTCATGTTGTGGTGTTTTTCTTTCGAAATTTCTTCTTCAATGATAGCCTTCCCTCGTGCCTCTCTTTTTTTCTTCTGTGACATAAATCAACAAACAAAACACACAGTGGTTATTTTTGAAAATTGAGTGGAATCAGTTGAGACAAAACTTCAAATGGTTAGTGGGTTAGTAGAGGCAAATCTTCAAACAGTTAGTGGGTTAATCAAAAATTAAGAAAAAGTGCTTGATCTAAACTTACCACCTCACTTAATCATTGTCAATCTAATCAATCCCCGGCAACGGTGCCAAAAACTTGATGGGAATTATTTTGGTTGAGACAAGAATCTCTCCCAAAACAACACCGATCTAACCGGCAAGTGCACCGGGTCGCATCAAGTAATAAAAACTCACGGGAGTGAGGTCGATCCCACAGGGATTGAAGGATTGAGCAATTTTAGTTTAGTGGTTGAATTAGTCAAGCGAATCAAGATTTGGTTGATTGTGTTGCAGAATTTAAATTGCATTGAAAGTAAAGAGGACAAGAATTAAAGTGCTGAATCTTAAAGAACAAGAAATTAAATGGCAGAAACTTAGATTGCAAGAAATGTAAATTGCAAAATCTTAAATTGCAAGAATTGTAAATGGCTTGAAATGTAAAGGGGATTGGGACTTGGAATTGCAGGAATTAAACAAAGAAAGGTTAAATTGCATCAATCAGAAGAGTAAATGGGAATTGGGATTGAATTAAATTCATACAGACAAGGGAATTGAACAATTAGTGCAAGAAACAGAAAATTGAAATGGTAAATTTAGATCTCAGGTCCCAGAGACTAGAAAACCGAGTCTAGATCTCAATGCCCTCCTAGATCCAACAAGAGCAATGGCAAAGGAATTTTAAATTGTAAAGAGAATAGACGAAGAAGCAATTAACAGAACTGAAAATTTAATTGCAATGGAAATCAAAAGAGAGATCTAAGGTGAGATTGAAACAGAATTCCTTCAATTCTCCAACCCAAGATCCAAGACAAGATAATTGAAATTGAAAGCAATTAAACTAAGAAAATAAAGATCATTCAAGCTCCCAAAACTAAGAAGAAAACTCTTTTTAAAAACTAAAAAGGAAGCTCCCCGACTAACTTGAATCTTAGCCTATTTATACACTTTCTTCAATTGATCTTCAAGCCTTGAGTTGGGCCTTTGCTCTTGATGGAATTGAGTTGAAAGAGGCCTTGGTTGATTGCTCTTGAAGCTTGGAGAGAAACCCAAGTGAACCAATTGAACCGGATTTGGGTTTTGCAAAGTTGGATTCAAAGTTAGCCTCAAAGTTAGGGGGCTAACTTTGAGGCCAACTTTTCATATCAGTAAAACCAATTTCCTGCATCTCACGTTGGTGCCAACGTTAGGGGGCTAACTTTGACCCTAACGTTGGCCTTGCTTTGTGTTGGTGTGGCGCCAACGTTAGCCTCCAAGTTAGAGGGCTAACATTGGCGCAAACGTTGGCAGCCCTGGAGGAGAGTTCTCATGCCAACGTTAGCCTCCAAGTTAGGGGGCTAACGTTGGCGCAAACGTTGGCACACCCTGGGAGCAAATCTTCATTTTCCAACGTTAGCCTCCAAGTTAGGGGGCTAACGTTGAGGCTAACTTCAAGTCCAAAAGTTTGTGCCAACGTTTGAGGGCTAACTTCAACTCCAACTTCATTCTTCCTGGTTCAATTTCACTTGTTTCATTATCTTCTCTTAGCTTCTAGCCATTCCTTCTCACTTCAATCCTTTTCCAAGCTTTCTTCACCTATCATAAATCAACCAAACACATCAAAGCTATGCTTGAAATCATGAGATGATCATTCTATCCTAATATGCACCAATTATGGCATCAAACCTCATGAAATTGCATTAATTTATCTATGGTTGATTCAATCAAAGGAAGCATGAAAATCTACCTAAATTGGCTTGCTTAAGCCTCAAGAAAGTGCATAATTCAAGTGAAATCAAAAGAAAAAGACTAGTGAAACTAGGCTAAGATGACTTGTCATCAGAAGGAGATACCTCAACTTGCAAGAAGATGAAGATTGAGAATGAAACATGAGAATTTGGATGCACATGTTTTGGAATCCCTTTTAGAGTCTATCTAATAGAATAATGCCAAGCATATATTTTTTTTGGTGGAAACATTGTCTTTTCTTGAGTTGTTATTTTTTTTTTTTGGTTCTTTTCGATTTTTATGTTTGGAATTTAAAATATTTTTAAATATAAATTCAAGTTATTTGGTTATTACTTGTGATTTTATTTTTAAATTGATTCTCACCGTTGATATTCAGATAATTTCTAATTTAATATTTAATGTCATAAAGTTATAAATTTCTTCTTTGAATTATTATTGATACAATTAAGTTAGTTATTAATTTTTAATGTGTACTTATTTTAAAAATAAATCTAATTGTAATTTTTAATTAAAGTACTATGTTTAGAATTTTAAATTTAAATTCAAATATACTTTTTTTGAATTTTTAAGTAAGCAATTGGGTTTAAGAATATTTTTTAAAAATTTATATAATTTATCAGCTACTATGCTAATTACAAAGGATTATAATAAAGTAAATAGAATTACCAGTCTTATTAAGATGTGAGGTTATTTATACTATTTAAAAAAAATTAATTTGACATTCTTATATACTTAATTCTGTTTCTAATGTTGTTCGGACAAAATTGACTTAATTTAGTATTTTAAACAACTTTAAATATTTTTTCTATATTTACGTAATTTATAAGGTTATTAATTTTTAGATTATAGTTAATTTTATTTATTTTTATTAGCAAATAATAAAGTTAATACTATTTATGATGAAACTAAAAAAAATTATTTTTAAATTAACAAATTTCTATATTGCTAATGGATAACGAACGTTTTGATTAAAAAATTTTATTTAAAAATTTTAAATTTGCACTAGCTAATTAGAAAATTCTATTTAAAAATTTGAAATTTAAAATTCTAATACTAATTCCTAATTAAGTGACTTCTTAACTATTTTGATTTTTAAATTTAAATATTTTTATTTGTCATATTTATAATTTTTTTTGTTTACTTCGTTTACATTATTTTTTTTTCTTATCTCAGCACAATAATAGAAGTACTTTCATCTTTTTCTCTCTTTTTACTTATGTTGTCTTAACATAAATGAGACATAGACATAGATACACGAGAGTACGTAGACATAAAAAGACACTAATTTCATATTCTATTTAGTAAGTTAGACATGACAAAAAAAGGTAAAAAAAAAAAAGTAGTGTCTCGACTTAAAAATTAGTGTCTCAGCATTTTAGAGAGATACAAAATACATGTTTTTAATAGGCGCTTGTGTATGACCGTGTCTTTCATCATTTTTGTCTCCGTAAACAAACACCATTGGTGGACGAAATTGTGATCTATCGTCTTTGTACTTGTATGAATTTTAATAATTGGCTCTATTTGAATTCACAACTCCGTTCAACTAACCAGCAAGTGTACTGGGTCGTCCAAGTAATGAACCTTACGCGAGTAAGGGTCGATCCCACAGAGATTGTTGGTATGAAGCAAGCTATGGTCACCTTGTAAATCTCAGTTAGGCAGATTAAATTTGTTTATGGTTTCGAAAATTAATAATAAGAAGAAATAATAAAAGGGATACTTATGCAGATTCATTGGTGGGAATTTCAGATAAGCGAATGGAGATACTGTATGGCTCAAGAACGCCTGCTTTTCTATTGCTTCAACTCAATCCTTCTAACTCCTTTCCATGGCAAGCTGTGTATAGGGGTTCACCGTTCGACGATGGCTACTTTGTATCCTCTCTGGAAAATGGTCCTCTGCGGCTGTCACTCGCATGGCTAATCGTCTGGAGGCATCACACTGGCCGAAGGCTACATCCCATCCTCGTAGTGAAAACTACGCTCATGCGCTCTGTCACAGCACGACTAATCACTGGTTGGTTCCCGCTCCTACTGGAATAGAATCCCTTGATTTTTTTGCGTCTATCACTAACGCCCAGCACTTGCGAGTCTGAAGCACGTCACAGTCATTCATTACCGGAATCCTACTCGGAATACCACAGACAAGGTTAGACTTTCCGGATTCCCAGGATCCTACTTGGAATACCACAGACAAGGTGAGACTTTCCGGATCCTCATGAATGCCGCCATCTATCTAGCTTAAACCACGAAGATTCTGTTGGGGAATCTAAGAGATACACATTCAAGTTCGGTTGCATGTAGAACGTAGGTGGTTGTCAATCACGTGCGTTCATAGGCGAGAATGATGATGAGCGTCACATAATCATCACATTCATCATGTTCTTGGGTGCGAATGAATATCTTGGAATAAGAATAAGAGAGATTTGAATAAAAAGTAATAGTAATTGTATTAAAACTTGAGGTACAGCAGAGCTCCACACCCTTAATCTATGGTGTGCAGAAACTCCACCGTTGAAAATACATAAGTAAAAGGTTCAGGCATGACCGAATGGCCAGCCCCCATGATATGAGAACTAATCGTCCCAAGATGTCTAATACACTAGTAAAAAGTCCTATTTATAATAAACTAGCCCCTAGGGTTTACATGAGTAAGTAATTGATGCATAAATCCACTTCCGGGGCCCACTTGGTGTATGTTTGGGCTGAGCTTGATCAATCCACGAGCTGAGACTTCTCTTGGAGTTGAACTCCAAGTTATGACGTGTTTTGGGCGTTCAACTCCAGATCATGACGTTTTTCTGGCGTTTAACTCCAGACAGCAGCATGTACTTGGCGTTCAACGCCAAGTTACGTCGTCAATTTCCGAATGAAGTATGGACTATTATATATTGCTGGAAAACTCTGGATATCTACTTTCCAACGCCGTTGAGAGCGCGCCATTTGAAGTTCTGTAGCTCCAGCAAATTTATTTTGAGTGCAGGGAGGTCAGAATCCAACAGCATCAGCAGTCCTTTTTGTCAGCCTTTTTCAGAGTTTTGCTCAAGTCCCTCAATTTCAGCCAAAAATTACCTGAAATCACAGAAAAATACACAAACTCATAGTAAAGTCCAGAAATGTGAATTTAACATAAAAACTAATGAAAACATCCCTAAAAGTAGCTTGAACTTACTAAAAACTACCTAAAAACAATGCCAAAAAGCGTATAAATTATCCGCTCATCAACCATACATGTACTTCTGTGTACTCCCGTGTCTATGTTTTGATGGACATGTATACCAAAAACAAACGCGGCCATATTACACGTGAACCCCCACTCCTCTTCGCGACACACAAATTTAACTTAGGACTTTATTTTTTTTAATAATATAAAAAATTTGATAATAAAAATGTATTATGTACAACTATATATATATATATATATATATATATATATATATATATATATATATATATTTGGTCAAAAAATTTATTTATTTGGTATTTTTAGGTATATATTGAAAGATGCAAGAAGTCTAAAGAAAAGCAAGATTGAAGAGAAAATTGATATTAAAAGATAAAGAAAATACAAAGCGGAGCACAATTGGTGCACGAAATTGCAATCACACTTTTTGCAATCCCGCACAACTAACCAGCAAGTGCACTGGGTCGTCCAAGTAATACCTTGCGTGAGCAAGGGTCGATCCCACGGAGATTGTCGGCTTGAAGCAAGCTATGGTTATCTTGTAAATCTTAGTCAGGATATCAGAAATTATCAGGATTGATTGTGAAAAGCAAAAGAACATGAAATAGGTACTTGTTCAGCAGTAATGGAAAATAGGTTGAGGCTTTGGAGATGCTCCATCTTCTGAATCTCTGCTTTCCTACTGTCTTCTTCATCAAACACGCAAGGCTCCTTCCATGGCAAGCTGTATGTAGGGTTTCACCGTTGTCAATGGCTACCTCCCATCCTCTCATTGGAAATGTTCAACGCACCCTGTCACGGCACGGCTATCCATCTGTCGGTTCTCAATCAGGACGGAATAGAATCTAGTGATTCTTTTGCGTCTGTCACTAACGCCCCGCCTTCAGGAGTTTGAAGCTCGTCACAGTCATTCAATCATTGAATCCTACTCAGAATACCACAGATAAGGTTTAGACCTTCCGGATTCTCTTGAATGCCGCCATCAGTTCTAGCTTATACCACGAAGATTCTGGTTAAGGAATCCAAGAGATATCTACTCAATCTAAAGTAGAACAGAGGTGGTTGTCAGGCACATGTTCATAGTCGAGAATGATGATGAGTGTCACGGATCATCACATTCATTCGGGTTAAGAGCAAGTGATATCTTAGAGTGGAAGCAAGCATGATTAAATAAGAAACAGTAGTAATTGCATTAATCCATCAAGACACAGCAGAGCTCCTCACCCCCAACCATGGGGTTTAGAGACTCATGCCGTGGAAGGTATACAATGAAATGTGTAAAAATGTCATGAGGTACAGATACAATGTCAAAAGATCCTATTAATAGTAAACTAGAATCCTAAGGTTTACAGAAATGAGTAAATGACAGAAAAATCCACTTCCGGGCCCACTTGGTGAGTGCTTGGGCTGAACAATGAAGCATTTTTGTGTAGAGACCTTTTCTGGAGTTAAACGCCAGCTTTCATGCCAGTTTGGGCGTTTAACTCCAAGTTTTATGCCAGTTCCGGCGTTTAACGCTAGAATTTCTGAGGCCGAATTGCTACGCCGGTTTGGGCCATCAAATCTTGGGCAAAGTATGGACTATCATATATTGCTGGAAAGCCCAGGATGTCTACTTTCCAATGCCGTTGAGAGCGCGCCAATTGGGCTTCTGTAGCTCCAGAAAATCCACTTCGAGTGCAGGGAGGTCAGAATCCAACAGCATCTGCAGTCCTTTTCAGTCTCTGAATCAGATTTTTGCTCAGAACCTTCAATTTCAGTCAGAAAATACCTGAAATCACAGAAAAACACACAAACTCATAGTAAAGTCCAGAAAAGTGAATTTTAACTAAAAACTAATAAAAATATACTAAAAACTAACTAAAAGATACTAAAAACATACTAAAAACAATGCCAAAAAGCGTATAAATTATCCGCTCATCACAACACCAAACTTAAATTGTTGCTTGTCCCCAAGCAACTGAAAATCAAAATAGAATAAAAAGAAGAGAATATACTATAGACTCCAAAATATCAAAGAAACATAGCTCCAATTAGATGAGCGGGACTAGTAGCTATTTGCCTCCGAACAGTTTTGGCATCTCACTCTATCCTTTGAAGTTCAGAATGATTGGCATCTTTGAGAACTCAGAACTCAGATAGTGTTATTGATTCTCCTAGTTAAGTATAATGATTCTTGAACATAGCTAGTGTATGAGTCTTGGTTGTGGCCCAAAGCACTCTGTCTTCCAGTATTACCACCGGATACATACATGCCACAGACACATAATTGGGTGAACCTTTTTAGATTGTGACTCAGCTTTGCTAGAGTCCCCAATTAGAGGTGTCCAGGGTTCTTAAGCACACTCTTTTTGCCTTGGATCACAACTTTATTTCTTTATTTTTCTTTTTCTTCTCTTTTTTTTTCGAATATTTTTTTTTTCGAAAATTTTTTTTCTTTTTCTTTTTTTTTTCACTGCTTTTTCTTGCTTCAAGAATCAATTTGATGATTTTTCAGATCCTCAATAACAGTTCTCTTTCTCCTCATTCTTTCAAGAGCCAACAATTTTAACATTCTCAAAACAACAAATTCAAAAGACATATGCACTGTTCAAGCATTCATTCAGAAAACAAAAAGTATTGTCACCACATCAAACTAATTCAACTAGTTTCAAGGATAAATTTTGAAATCCTGTACTTCTTGTTCTTTTGTGATTAAAGCATTTTTTCATTTAAGAGAGGTGATGGATTCATAGGACATTCATAACTTTAAGGCATAATCTTTAAATTTTATTAATTATGAATTAAGAACAAGACTTAAATATAGATATAAAATGAAACTAAAAATAGAAAACAAAAAACGCAAAACATAGGCTCCTAATGATAGAGGTTTTCACAGAGTTAGGACTCAACAACCTTGATTTTGAGAAGTGGATGCTCCCTCAGCTTGAGAGGAGAGCTTTTGGCGTTTCATCTCTTGTATTTCACGCCCCTGCTTCTCTTGTTCCTTCCATTGACTTCTTGGTGATTGGCCTTTCAATGGGTATGAATTCATCTACTCCCATCTTCACCCCAGCCTCTTTACAGAGCAAGGAGATCAAGCTTGGATAAGCCAATTTGGCTTCAGTGGAATTCTTATTTGCAATTGTGTAGATCTCACAAGCAATCACATGATGCACCTCCACTGCTTTTCCAAGCATAATGCAATGAATCATCACTGCTCTCTTGATAGTGACCCCAGAACGGTTGCTAGTGGGCAATATGGAACGCCCAATAAAGTCTAGCCAACCTCTTGCAATTGGTTTGAGGTCTCCCCTCTTGAGTTGGTTTGGGACACCCTTGGAATTGGTTATCCACTTAGTTCCAGGGAGGCATATGTCCTCTAGAACTTGATCCAACCCTTTGTCTACTCTCACCATTCTCCTATTAAAGGAGTCAGGATCATCTTGCAGTTGAGGCAACTTGAAGATTTCTCTTATTTTGTCCAGATGGAAGTACATAACTTTCCCTCTGACCATGGTTCTGTAGGTATGATAAGCGGTTCCAGTCATTCTCTGCTTATCTGTCAGCCACAGATTTGAGTAGAATTCCTGAACCATGTTCCTTCCAACCTTTGTCTCAGGATTGGTTAGAACTTCCCAACCTCTGTTTCGAATTTGCTCTTGGATCCCCGGATATTCATCTTCTTTCAGATCAAATTTTACTTCCGGGATCACTGACCTCAGACCCATTATTTTGTGATAATGGTCTTCATGTTCTTTGGTTAAGAACTTCTCTTGATTCCAAAGATTCTTTGGATTATTCTCTTTCTTGCCTCTAGAATTGGTTTTGTTTTCCCTTAGGAGCCATGATATTGATGAATCTTGGCTTAGTGATCACGGAAAAGCACACCAAACTTAGAGGTTTGCTTGTCCTCAAGCAAAAGAAAGGAAAGAAGAGAGAGAGGGGAAGAGGAAATTCGAATGGTGTGGTGGAATGAGGGGGAACAAACGTGCATTTATAAGGTGGGGAGGAGAGATTTTAGAAAAATAAGAAGAGATTTGAGGAGATATGGAAAGAAATTGAGAAAAGGGTGAGTTTTTGAAGAAGATTTGGGATTAAATTGAGATAGATTTGAAGAATGGTTTTGATTTGTGAAGATTTGAGAGTGATTGATGAAAGGTTGAAGTGCATTTATGTAGAAGAGTATGGGTAATAAAAGGAAAGTTTGAAAAAATTTGAGTTGAAAACGAAATTGTGGTCCCCCCCACCTTTCTGGCGTTAAACGCCCAGAATGGTACCCATTCTGGCGTTTAACGCCCAATTGTTACCCCTTTTGGGCGTTTAACGCCCAGCCAGGTGCCCTGGCTGGCGTTAAACGCCAGAAATCCTTTGTCACTTGGAGTTTTTCTAAACGCCCAGGATGCTGCACCATTCTGGCGTTTAACGCCCAAAATGGTACCATTCCTGGCGTTAAACGCCCAGAATGGTACCCATTCTGGCGTTTAACGCCCAAAATGCCCCTTACTGGCGTTTTTTCGCCAGTAAGCTCTTTTTCTCTGCTTTTTGAGCTGAATCCTTCTGTAACTCTGTGAATTCCTTCATTTTTGATACTTGCCTTTGTAAAAACAATTCATACAACCTTCCAATGACTGGGTTGCCTCCCAGCAAGCGCTTCTTTACTGTCTTTAGCTGGACCTTTGCTGAGAATCACTCAAGTCTCAGTTTTGAGCATTCCTGCTCAAAATTGCTTTCAAGATAATGCTTGATTCTCTGTCCATTAACAATGAACTTTTTGTCAGAATCAATATCCTGAAGCTCAACATATCCATATGGTGACACTCCTGTGATCACATACGGACCCCTCCATCGGGATTTGAGTTTTCCTGGAAACAATTTGAGCCTGGAGTTGAAGAGCAGAACTTTTTGTCCTGGCTCAAAGACCCTGGTTGACAACTTCTTGTCATGCCACTTCTTTGCCTTTTCCTTATAAATTTTTGCATTTTCAAAGGCATTGAGTCTGAACTCCTCTAGCTCATTTAACTGGAGCAATCTTTTTTCACCAGCTAACTGAGCATCCATGTTTAGGAATCTGGTTGCCCAGTAGGCTTTATGTTCCAGTTCCACAGGCAAATGACAGGCCTTCCCATACACCAGTTGGTATGGAGAGGTTCCTATAGGAGTCTTGAATGCTGTTCTGTATGCCCACAGAGCATCATCCAAGCTCTTTGCCCAATCCGTTCTTCGGGCTATCACAGTCCGTTCTAGGATTCTTTTTAGCTCTCTGTTAGAGACTTCAGCTTGCCCATTTGTCTGTGGATGATACGGAGTTGCCACTTTATGGCTGATTCCATATCTAACCATAGCAGAGTATAGCTGTTTGTTGCAGAAATAAGAGCCCCCATCACTGATTAGTACTCTGGGAACACCAAATCTGCTGAAGATGTGTTTCTGGAGGAATTTTAGCACGGTCTTGGTATCATTAGAGGGTGTAGCAATTGCTTCTACCCACTTAGATACATAGTCCACCGCCACCAGAATGTAAGTGTTTGAGTATGATGGTGGAAATGGCCCCATGAAGTCAATTCCCCATACATCAAACAATTCTATCTCTAATATCCCTTGTTGAGGCATATCATATCCGTGAGGCAGGTTACCAGCTCTTTGGCAACTGTCACAGTTACGCACAAACTCTCGGGAATCTTTATAGAGAGTAGGCCAGTAGAAGCCACACTGGAGGACTTTAGTGGCTGTTCGCTCACTTCCAAAATGTCCTCCATAATGTGATCCATGGCAGTGCCATAGGATCCTTTGTGCTTCTTCTCTGGGTACACATCTGCGGATCACTCCGTCAGCACATCTCTTAAAGAGATATGGTTCATCCCAGAGGTAGTACTTGGCATCTGAAATTAATTTCTTTCTTTGCACATTGCTGTACTCCTTGGGTATGAACCTCACAGCTTTGTAGTTTGCCATATCTGCAAACCATGGAGCTTCCTGAATGGCAAAGAGGTGCTCATCTGGGAAAATCTCAGAGATCTCAGTAGAAGGGAGGGACGCCCCAGCTACTGGTTCTATTCGGGACAGATGATCAGCTACTTGGTTCTCTGTCCCTTTTCTGTCTCTTATTTCAATATCAAACTCTTGCAGAAGCAACACCCATCTGATAAGCCTGGGTTTTGAATCCTGCTTTGTGAGTAAGTATTTAAGAGCAGTATGGTCAGTGTACACAACCACCTTGGATCCTACTAGATAAGATCTAAACTTGTCAATGGCATAAACCACTGCAAGTAATTCTTTTTCTGTGGTTGTGTAATTCTTCTGTGCATCATTTAGAACACGGCTAGCATAATAAATGACATGCAGAAGTTTGTTATGCCTCTGTCCCAACACTGCACCAATGGCATGGTCACTGGCATCACACATTAATTCAAATGGCAATGTCCAATCTGGTGCAGAGATGACTGGTGCTGTGACCAGCTTAGCTTTCAGGGTCTCAAATGCCTGCAGACACTGTGTGTCAAACACAAATGGTGTGTCAGCAGCTAGCAGATTACTCAGAGGTTTTGCAATTTTCAAAAAATCCTTTATAAACCTTCTGTAGAATCCTGCATGCCCCAGAAAGTTTCTGATTGCCTTAACATTGGTAGGTGGTGGTAATTTTTCAATTACCTCTACCTTTGCCTTATCCACCTCTATTCCCCTGCTTGAAATTTTGTGTCCAAGGACAATTCCTTCAGTCACCATAAAGTGACATTTTTCCCAGTTTAAAACCAGGTTAGTCTCTTGGCACCTTTTCAGGACAAGTGATAGGTGGTTAAGACAGGAGCTGAATGAGTCTCCATATACTGAAAAGTCATCCATGAAGACTTCCAGAAATTTCTCTACCATATCTGAGAAGATAGAGAGCATGCACCTCTGAAAGGTTGCAGGTGCATTGCATAGACCAAAAGGCATCCTTCTATAGGCAAACACGCCAGAAGGGCAAGTAAATGCTGTCTTCTCTTGGTCCTGAGGATCTACTGCAATTTGGTTGTAGCCTGAATAGCCATCCAAAAAGCAGTAATAATCATGACCAGCTAGTCTTTCTAGCATTTGGTCTATGAATGGTAAAGGAAAATGATCCTTTCTGGTGGCTGTATTGAGCCTTCTGTAGTCAATACACATGCGCCACCCTGTGACTGTTCTTGTGGGAACCAGTTCATTTTTTCATTATGAACCACTGTCATGCCTCCCTTTTTGGGGACAACTTGGACAGGGCTCACCCAGGGGCTATCAGAAATAGGATAAATAATCCCAGCCTCCAGTAATTTAGTGACCTCTTTCTGCACCACCTCCTTCATGGCTGGATTTAGCCTCCTCTGTGGTTGGACCACTGGTTTGGCATTATCCTCCAACAGGATCTTGTGCATGCATCTAGCTGGGCTAATGCCCTTAAGATCACTTATGGACCACCCAAGAGCTGTCTTGTGTGTCCTTAGCACTTGAATCAGTGCTTCCTCTTCCTGTGGATTCAAAGCAGAGCTTATAATCACTGGAAAAGTGTCACCCTCTCCCAGAAATGCGTACTTCAGGGATGGTGGTAGAGGTTTGAGTTCAGGTTTGGGAGGTTTATCCTCCTCCTGAGGAATTTTCAAAAATTCCTTTGCTTCCTCTAGTTCTTCTTGATCAGGTTGAGCATCTTTGAAGATGTCCTCAAGCTCTGATTCTAGGCTTTCAGCCATATTGATCTCTTCTACCAGAGAGTCAATAATGTCAGCGCCCATGCAGTCATTTGGTGTGTCTGGATACTGCATAGCTTTTACAGCATTCAACTTGAACTCATCCTCATTGACTCTGAGGGTTACTTCCCCTCTTTGTACATCAATGAGAGTTCGTCCAGTTGCTAGGAAAGGTCTTCCTAGAATGAGAGTTGCACTCTTGTGCTCCTACATTTCCAGCACCACAAAGTCAGTGGGAAAGGCAAAGGGCCCAACCTTGACAATCTTGGCTTGATATTCTTCAACCTTAGATGCTGCAGGTTTATTCCTTACAGAAGTGGTTGAAGAAGCCTTTTTTGAGGGATTACTGTCAGCACTCTCAGGTGTCTGATCCTCCCTTGGCGTATGAACGCCAGGATTGGGTGGAAAATGGGCGTTAAACGCCAGCTTTTCCCCCTTTTCTGGCGTTTAAACGCCAGAACTGGGCAGGGAATGGGCGTTTAACGCCAGCTTTTCCCCCTTTTCTGGCGTTTGAACGCCAGAACTGGGCAAGGAATGGGCGTTTAACGCCAGCTTTCCTTCCCTTTCTGGCGTTTGAACGCCAATAACATTCCTCTCTGGGCTCTGACTGTTCTCAGAGGGATTTTGAACAGTGGTTTGGTTATCCTCTGTCAATTGTTCCTTGTTTGGCTTTTTGCTCTTTTGAGCAGTGGTATTCAGTGTCTTCCCACTCCTCAGTTGAACTGCTTGACATTCTTCAGTTATCTGTTTAGATATTTGCTATTTTGCTTGATTCAACTGCAGTTCTATGCTCTTGTTAGCAACCTTAGTATCATGGAGCATTTCTTTAAATTCTGCTAACTGTTCTGTCATCAGGAGCAATTGTTGATTAAGCTCATTCATCTGTTCTTGAGGATTAGGATCAGTGACTAATGCCATGACTTCCTCCTTTGGAACGAACTCATTGCTAGAATATAAGTATTGGTTTCTAGCAACAGTGTCTATAAGCTCTTGAGCTTCTTCAATTGTCTTCCTCATGTGTATGGATCCACCAGCTGAGTGGTCTAAAGACATCTGAGCTTTTTCTGTAAGCCCATAGTAGAAGATGTCTAACTGTACCCACTCTGAAAACATTTCAGAGGGGCATTTTCTTAGCATACCTCTATACCTCTCCCAGGCATTATAAAGGGATTCATTATCCTCTTGTTTAAAGCCTTGGATGTCCAGCCTTAGCTGTGTCATCCTCTTTGGAGGGTAAAAATGATTCAGGAATTTGTCTGACAACTGTTTCCATGTCTTTATGCTTGCTGTAGGTTGGTTATTCAACCACCTTTTAGCTTGATCTTTTACAGCAAATGAAAACAGTAATAGTCTGTAGACATCCTGATCTACCTCTTTATCATGTACTGTGTCAGCAATTTGTAAGAACTGTGCCAGAAACTCAGTAGGTTCTTCCTGTGGAAGACCGGAATACTGGCAATTTTGCTGCACTATGATAATGAGTTGAGGATTTAGCTCAAAGCTGCTTGCTTTGATGGGAGGTATACAGATGCTACTCCCATATGCAGCTGTAATGGGGTTAGCATATGACCCCAGAGTCCTTTTGGACTGATTAATCCCACTTAAGTCCATAATGGACAAAAGGGAAATGATAATGATTGCAAATGGATAAATTTTGTTTTGTTTTTTTTTTTTGAATTAAACGAAAAATTAAAATAAATTAAAAGGAAATTCAAGGAAAAATTCGAAAATAAAAAAAGAGAATAAGATCAAAGCAAATTGAGAACTGAATCAATTAGTTAATTAAAAAGATTTTGAAAACAGCAATAAAAAAGATATGATTGAAAAATTTTTATGAAAAAGATTTGATTTTTAAAAAGAGGAAAGAGAAAAACAACAAAAAGACACCAAACTTAAAATTTTTAGAAAATCAAACACTAATTTTCGAAAATTTTAAAGGAAAAACACAAAGAGGACACCAAACTTATAATTTTTATAAATCAAAAAGGGACTTAAGAACATGCAAAATCGAAAATTTAAAAGAAAAACAAAGGCATGCAATTGACACCAAACTTAAAATATAAAACTAGACTCAACTAAAAGACTCTAAACCAACAAAAAGAAACAGTCCTAATCTAAGCAACAAGATAAGCCGTCAGTTGTCCAAACTCGAACAATCCCCGGCAACAGCGCCAAAAACTTGGTGCACGAAATTGCAATCACACTTTTTGCAATCCCGCACAACTAACCAGCAAGTGCACTGGGTCGTCCAAGTAATACCTTGCGTGAGCAAGGGTCGATCCCACGGAGATTGTCGGCTTGAAGCAAGCTATGGTTATCTTGTAAATCTTAGTCAGGATATCAGAAATTATCAGGATTGATTGTGAAAAGCAAAAGAACATGAAATAGGTACTTGTTCAGCAGTAATGGAAAATATGTTGAGGCTTTGGAGATGTTCCATCTTCTGAATCTCTGCTTTCCTACTGTCTTCTTCATCAAACACGCAAGGCTCCTTCCATGGCAAGCTGTATGTAGGGTTTCACCGTTGTCAATGGCTACCTCCCATCCTCTCATTGGAAATGTTCAACGCACCTTGTCACGGCACGGCTATCCATCTGTCGGTTCTCAATCAGGCCGGAATAGAATCCAGTGATTCTTTTGCGTCTGTCACTAACGCCCCGCCTTCAGGAGTTTCAAGCTCGTCACAGTCATTCAATCATTGAATCCTACTCAGAATACCACAGACAAGGTTTAGACCTTCCGGATTCTCTTGAATGCCGCCATCAGTTCTAGCTTATACCACGAAGATTCTGGTTAAGGAATCCAAGAGATATCTACTCAATCTAAAGTAGAACAGAGGTGGTTGTCAGGCACATGTTCATAGTCGAGAATGATGATGAGTGTCACGGATCATCACATTCATCCGGGTTAAGAGCAAGTGATATCTTAGAGTGGAAGCAAGCATGATTGAATAAGAAACAGTAGTAATTGCATTAATCCATCAAGACACAGCAGAGCTCCTCACCCCCAACCATGGGGTTTAGAGACTCATGCCGTGGAAGGTATACAATGAAATGTGTAAAAATGTCATGAGGTACAGATACAATGTCAAAAGATCCTATTAATAGTAAACTAGAATCCTAAGGTTTACAGAAATGAGTAAATGACAGAAAAATCCACTTCCGGGCCCACTTGGTGAGTGCTTGGGCTGAACAATGAAGCATTTTCGTGTAGAGACCTTTTCTGGAGTTAAACGCCAGCTTTCATGCCAGTTTGGGCGTTTAACTCCAAGTTTTATGCCAGTTCCGGCGTTTAACGCTGGAATTTCTGAGGCCGAATTGCTACGCCGGTTTGGGCCATCAAATCTTGAGCAAAGTATGGACTATCATATATTGCTGGAAAGCCCAGGATGTCTACTTTCCAATGCCGTTGAGAGCGCGCCAATTGGGCTTCTGTAGCTCCAGAAAATCCACTTCGAGTGCAGGGAGGTCAGAATCCAACAGCATCTGCAGTCCTTTTCAGTCTCTGAATCAGATTTTTGCTCAGAACCTTCAATTTCAGTCAGAAAATACCTGAAATCACAGAAAAACACACAAACTCATAGTAAAGTCCAGAAAAGTGAATTTTAACTAAAAACTAATAAAAATATACTAAAAACTAACTAAAAGATACTAAAAACATACTAAAAACAATGCCAAAAAGCGTATAAATTATCCGCTCATCAACAATTCAAGGTAGATTTCATACAAAAAATAAATTAATTAATTATTTTACAATTTTTGTTTTTAGGTTAGAATAATATATTTTTTTTATTTAGTATTTTTAAGTATGTCAGCTATATATATTTGGTTTTTATTGGGTATACAAAATAACTAACATGTTATAAGTATTTTAGTCGAATGAAAGCCCATACAACACAATATCTTCTATATATTATTTAGCTATTGACAAGTAATAAATTATTAATTTACATTGTTTTCATAATATGTTACTAAATTTGTTTATGAAAAAATTACAGGAAATTCAAATGATAGTTTCAATGGTGTGCATTTTTCAATCGGTGTTGTCGAACATTACAAATAACAACATTAATACAGGTTAATTTTTGGATAAATTTTTTTGGAACTCGCTTATGTGAATGTGCACGCACTTTATGTATTTTGATTTTTCTACTATTTATTTAATTATAAACTTTAAAAGAAAATATGTTAAAAACTAATATCTTGAGTTATCTTACTAGGTAATAACCCAACACCATATCGATCAAGGTCTCCAACTACTAATCTACACTTTGTAGGTGAAAAAGAACGATGTGCCAATATTAGTGATATTAGTAATTCGAGTATCACACGTGGAGCATATGATAGCCCATGTCATCAGACAAGTCAACAACAGCTTCAACAAATATCAAACAATATCGATCAGTTACAAAGCCAGCGTATGTTAATATGCTTTTGTTACTTAAAGACCAAACATTTAGTTTTTCAATTGGTCTATTAAAAATATTTTTCGGTATATGCTATATAATTATTATAGATTCATTGGAGAACACAAATCGAATTAGATTGCAAAGAGATGCAAGACTAAATAGGAAGACTATGCTACTTCAAAAGAGACATGGTAAGATAAGCATGATAGATTGTAATTATCACAAAGCTAAAATTTTACTTTTTTATCTTTAATACTACCTTCATAATATATATTCATAATTCATCTAATTCAAAAATTTAATATATATTCATTTATTTTTTTATAATATAAAGTATTTGATGTATTATCTCTAATGATTACAGGAGCAAGTACATCTAATTCAAATTTAGATCCTAAACAATTAGAAAAAGTGTGCATAGCTGAAAAGGGAAGACACATGAGAGAAAGAAAAATATTTTTAAATGAATTGGCTATAAATCTTTCAAAAAATTTTGAAGAAGTTAAGGATATTACTGAAAACACGATTGTATTAGATGATTCTGTGCAAATTGAATACCCAGCCATATTCGATGTTGCTGAGAATAAAGGTAATCTAAGAAGTAGCAATATCAGCACTTTATTATTTACTATTGTTATGCTTTTTATAAACAAAACATTATCGTTTAGTACTCAAGCTTTTAAAATTCAAACTAAGATATGGTTATATATTATATTTTTTGTATTTGAACATTAATTTATTGTAATTCTTATTATTTGATTAGCGTTCACGTAAAACTTAAACCATAAGGTTGGCACAATGAAATCGTATTATATGATCTCATCTTTTTAATCCATAAATTTCACTCTTCGATAATCTTTTATAAATATTATTTTTATACTTAACATGGTGAAAGAAAGGTATATTTTTATATAAAGTATTTGTTGCAAATATAACTAAAACATAATTTATTATCTTGGTGATTATTAGATGTGATAGATATTGGTGACCCAGAATTTTTTTGTCGGCATTGCGACGCCATGATGTGGTATGAGGAGAGATCAGAGAAGTCCAAAACAGGATCCAATATTGAGTTCTCAATATGTTGTATGCGAGGAAAGGTACAACTACCGTTTTTGCAACGTCCACCTCAGCTCTTGCAAGGTTTAATATCTGGAGCAGACCAGAGAAGCAAACACTTTAAGGATAATATAAGAACTTATAATAGCATGTTTTGCTTCACGTCCCTCAGAAGTAAAATAGAGACATCCATCAATGATGGGACAGGTCCTCCCCAATTCATTGTGAGTGGACAAAACTACCACCAAATTAGAAGCTTGGTGCCAATTGAGGGGTAAAGACCAAAATTCGCGTAGTTATATATTTATGATATAGAAAATGAGGTCTCAAACAGGATAAAGATTTTCAGGTTTGTATCATGCATTCCAAACTGATTAAAAATATATTAAGGTAGTTCGTACTTTGATTTTGGTTAATTATGAATACTAATATTTTTTAATTGATGTTTTATACAGTTCAAGAACAACCAATAACAACATTGACCAGTCCTTAGTTCTAGACCTCAAGGACATGATCGATCAACATAATGTTCTTGCTCACACATTTAGGATAGTGAGAAACTACCTGAATCAAGAAGATATTGCAAACATAAGGCTACGGTTGTATTGGAAAAGATCAAAGGACGCGAGAGTATTGATGTGTGGAAAACGATCCAACACAAAACTCACCGGCAAGTGTACCGTGTCGCATCAAGTAATAATAACTCACATGAGTGAGGTCGATCCCACAGGGATTGAAGGATTGAGCAATTTTAGTTTAGTGGGTGATTTAGTCAAGCGAATCAAGTTTTGATTGAGTGATTTGTGTTTAACAAGAATTAAATGACAGTAAATGTAAAGGGGGAAGGGAGAAGTGCAGTAAAATAAAGAACAGGAAAGTAAAATTGCAGAAACTTAAAGAACAAGAAAGTAAATGACTGAAACTTAAAGTGCAAGAAACATAAACTGCAGTAACTTAAATGGCAAGAAAGATAAAGGGCTTGAATATAAAAGGGAATTGAGGACTGGGATTGCAGAATCTAAACCAAGAAGAAGTAAATGGCAGCAATTGATTGAGCAGAATTTAAATCAGAAGCAAATAGCATTCAAACAGAAAGAAAATAAAATGCAGCAAAGGTTCACAGAAGAACCAAGAGTGAATTATGATCTCAGGATCCCAAGGGCTTAGGTAGCAGAGCCTAAAACCCAATTTCCTTCCCAGATCTGAATTATCTAAGCAATTGACAGAAAATTAAAGAAGAGGCAATAGAAGAACAGAATTGAAATTGAATTATGCAGAAAACAAAGTGAAAAGAGTTTTGAATGGGAATTGAGACAGAATTTCCTCAATTTCACACACCCAAAACTCAGAAACAGAAGAGTAGAATTGCCCAAGGGAAATGAGGAAGGAGATCAGTCAATTCTCCCTTGATCCTCTTAGTGCTCGGACAAGTCTCTCAAGAAAGCTCAAAGAAAATGAAATTCAAAAGCTCCCCAAAATAAAAGTAAAAATTCAAAGCTCCAAGTAAAGGTTCTAATTACATCAAACTAACTCCTATTTATACACTTTCTATTCTTGGATAATGGGATTTGGATGGGCTTTTGAATTGGTGAAGAAATGAATTCAAATGAATTTTTAATTTGAATTTTGGCCCAAAAAGTCACTCCCAGGAGGCTGCCCTGCCCTTGTGGAGGGCAGGGCAGAAAATTGAAGCTTGGTGCGTGGATTTGGTGCGGCGTGGTGCTTGAGAAGCTGCCCTGCCCGCGCCAAGGGCAGGGCAGAAAAGTTGATGCGCCAGATTTGAGTTGGTGCGCGCGCTTGGTGCTGCCAGGAAGAAGATTGGTGCGCCAGGAAGAAAATTGGTGCGCCAGGAATGCAAAACGCTGCCCTGCCCGCGCCAAGGGCAGGGCAGGAAAGGTTTGGTGTGCCAGGGACGGAGCATTGCGCGCCAGATGCGTGCGTGGTGCTGCCAGGAAAGGAAATTGGTGCGCCATAATTTTGTGTGTGGTGCGCAAGTCCAAATGCTGCCCTGCCCGCGCCAAGGGCAGGGCAAGGTCCTTTCCTTCATGGCCCGTGTTCGAAACTGGGAGGAGGCAAACACGCTACATTTTTTTCTTGGCTTCTTGGCACGGTACTCAACCTTAGTTCTTGGCTTCCTCATGGTTCCTTGTTCGAACCTTGTAGCATGCATGGGTGACATTTTCCCTTGAATTTCTTCCTTATAGAGCCCGATCCTGCCCTCCACAAGGGCAGGGCAATGTTCTCTTCCTCTTGGTTCCAAGGCACCATTTTGTGCTCTGCCCTTGTAGTGGGCAGGGCAGAGTTGCCTTCATTGTTTGGTTTCCTTATGTTGCCCTCCTAGAGGGCAGTCTGCCCTTGTGGAGGGCAATGTTGCTTCTCCCTTAGCATGCGGCACGCTTCTTATTGATTCGGCCACGCTTTCCTTTTCTTGGCTACACTTCTTAGGCCACGCTTTTCCTTTTCTTTTCTTTTCTTCACCTACAATAAACCAAAACAACCACTCCAAGTATCACTAAATTCAAGAGGCTTATAAATCAATTAAAATTCAATTAAAATTAGCTCAAACCTCATGGATTAACATTAATTTCATGGTGGTTGCTTGATTTAGAGAAGTTATGCATTTTCACTCCAAATCACTTACTTAGGATACAAGAAAGTGCATAAATGCTAACAAAACAAGTGAAATTAGCTTGAAAAATGGGTATATGATGACTTGTCATCACAACACCAAACTTAAACCTTGCTTGTCCCCAAGCAAGCATCAAAACTAAGAGTAAATGGAATGAATAAGAAAAGGATATTTATCCTTATTATGCAGATAGCAGAACTTGATCTATGGGGCATTTATGCAGACAATGACAACTCAAGTTATTGTTCTTGTTACATAATATACATTTTGCATCAAAGGTTTGCTAAACTTGCTGTTATAAGACTCACCTTTTACTCACTCCCTTGCTAACTTTTCTTGGCTTATAATGCTTAACAAGCTTATTATTCTTTTAGAGGTTGGGTGTCAAATGCTGCAGCATAGCCTTTGGCTTTATTTTCTTTTCTTTTTGCTCAACATCTCTCCACCACAGACACTTGGCTCATTAATTCTTCCTAGGATCATTGATGCCCAGCATCTCTTTGGATAACTAAATGTTTTGTATCTAAGTTGCTCTTTATTGTGGATTTTCAATTGGCCATCCCAAATCAGTTGATCTAAGTGACCGGGTTTCAAAATACCCCTTAGAATTTACTCATCCAAGCAGATCTTAGTACAAGAACACCACAGGCATATGTCCTAAGGTTCAAGCTATTGGTGTCCAACCTTTATTCTTTGTTTTTTTTTTTCTTGCCATTTTGGCTTTTTCTTTCCCTTTTTCTTTCTGTTTTTGTTACCAAGGGCTGTTTCCTTCTTGATAAGAGTCTTTGTAACAGCAAGCTAACTCACACTTGAATGAGAATGATATTATACAACAATTATTTCATGAGTCATGCATTTAATCAAACACATATACCACCACCAACTTCCATTCATACTTATGCAACATTGGATATTTCACTTTTCAATTCAAACCAAACTCTTTTATTCAAGCATATGGGAAACAAAACAATTTCCAAGCTAAGTGATGGATGACAAGCATTGTGCAGACTTATCATTTTTAGCAAACAATTTCACTTGTAACCAGATAAACACTTAAGCAAGACATACAATGGTTTCCAAATTCAAAACATCTCACAGCAGCAAGGATTAAGTTTAGATACAACCTTTGAAGTTGCAGCCCTTTGATTTTTCCTTCTGTTGTGTTCCCTTTGAGTTAAGATGCATAATATCTTCAATTGTTAGCATCATATCCTGCATAATTCTCAAAGTTGCTTGCTTCTCAAGCCCTTAATGGTTAGTATGCATAAACTGAGTGTGGTTCCAGGATTGATGTTTGGTGTAGGGACACCAAACTTAATTGTTTGCCACTACCTCAGATGCAACAAGTCAACCATATTTGCAACCATGTATCCTTGCTAAAGGTTAATGAAATTTAAAACTAGAAAGCAATTAAACAGTTGAATAATGTGTTTGATTGCTTGGAGCTAGAATCATGCAAGAGGTGGGAATGTGTTTTTAAATGATATTTTTGGTGGAACACCAAACTTAGAAGTTTTCATTCTCTCTCAAATTGTTTTGGTGTGCAACACCAAACTTAGCTCCTTGCAATCCATACCAATTATTCAACATTATTATTGAAAAAGCTATGAAAGAAAACTACCTCAGGTTGGGTTGCCTCCCAACAAGCGCTCTTTTATTGTCATTAGCTTGACATGTTGTTCTTTACTTTCTTCCTCTTCTTCCAGTTTGTTAAGAGGAATGACCTCAAAGGAGGGAAAGATTCAGCTATTATCCCCTGTCTTGGTCTCCTTTCAGCAAGCTTTCTTTTGAAATTGGCTTGATTGAGCTTGCTTGCTTGATCAGGGGGAAGATTGCTTGTAGTTGACCTTCTCTTCTTCATGAATATTGTCTTTTGTAGCTTGGTCACAATCCTTTTTTCGGTGTTTTTGTTAATTGCCTTCACTTCCTTGAGTCCAAGTCTTGGTGGTTGTGTAATTGTTGGAGTTTTGTCTTCATCAAGAGTTCCTTGCAGTGATGGTTCAATGAGCTCTTCCTCTGTGCACTTCTCTACTTCACTTGAGTGTGAATTCTCTTGAGTATCTTCTTCCATTTCTTCTTCATGATTTTCCATTAATTCCTTTGGGAGAGAAGTTTCAGGTTCCTCTATCACGTCAATTAGCTTCTGTGAATATGAAGCTACAGGTTCAAACACCTCGACAACCTCCTTTTCTATTGAAATTTCACTTGACACAGAGGCTTCCTCATCTTGCTTTTCCACTTCCTCACCCACAAATTGGTCTTCATCCTCTCTGTCTGATGGTTCTAGGTTCCTTCTTGTTTGCTCTAAGGGCCCATTCATCTTCTTGAGGATGATTTCTTTCCAGGATTGGGGTTGTGTGTATCTTTCCACGAGTTTTCTATGTATTTCAATGGCTTGAAGGTAATCCTCATCTGCTGGTTCAAAAGATGAAGGTTGAGAGGAATTTTGGTGACGTGGATGTGTTGTGGTGAAGTTGTGTTGAGGGGTGTGGAATGAATTGTGTGATTGATGGGATGACTTGTATGGATTTTGGAGGAAACTTTGTGTTGAGGCATAATCAAGTGATGAAGAACTTTCGAATGAGAAACTGGGACGTGAGGGTGGATGCTCTTTCATTCCTTGGTGATACTCCCAGCCACCATTAGAGTAATGACTTGAATCATTTTGTGGTGGTGGGAAGTATCCCATATGATTCTCTTGCTCATCTTGTGTCTCTGACGCAAATCTCCATGAATTAGAGTGCTCAGAATGTGTATTCTCTTGGTGATATTCCCAACCATAATTAGAATACTGACTTGAATCATATTGTGATGGCGGGCAATATCCCCTGAAGTTTGTTTGACTAAACGATGAGGTGAACTCCATTTGAATTTTGCAAAACACAACACCAAGGAAAATTAAAATTCATGTCTGAGATGAGAATTTCTTAGTGGGGCAAAAACACAAACACCTTGGTTTCAATTTGAATCAGAGAGCAAAAATAAAAAAAAATGCTTGATCTAGACCTCCACTTCACTTAATCATTGTCAATCTATTTCAATCCCCGGCAACGGCGCCAAAAACTTGATGTGTGGAAAACGATCCAACACAAAACTCACCGGCAAGTGTACCGGGTAGCATCAAGTAATAATAACTCACATGAGTGAGGTCGATCCCACAGGGATTGAAGGATTGAGCAATTTTAGTTTAGTGGGTGATTTAGTCAAGTGAATCAAGTTTTGATTGAGTGATTTGTGTTTAACAAGAATTAAATGACAGTAAATGTAAAGGGGGAAGGGAGAAGTGCAGTAAAATAAAGAACAGGAAAGTAAAATTGCAGAAACTTAAAGAACAAGAAAGTAAATGACTGAAACTTAAAGTGCAAGAAACATAAACTGCAGTAACTTAAATGGCAAGAAAGATAAAGGGCTTGAATATAAAAGGGAATTGAGGACTGGGATTGCAGAATCTAAACCAAGAAGAAGTAAATGGCAGCAATTGATTGAGCAGAATTTAAATCAGAAGCAAATAGCATTCAAACAGAAAGAAAATAAAATGCAGCAAAGGTTCACAGAAGAACCAAGAGTGAATTATGATCTCAGGATCCCAAGGGCTTAGGTAGCAGAGCCTAAAACCCAATTTCCTTCCCAGATCTGAATTATCTAAGCAATTGACAGAAAATTAAAGAAGAGGCAATAGAAGAACAGAATTAAAATTGAATTATGCAGAAAACAAAGTGAAAAGAGTTTTGAATGGGAATTGAGACAGAATTTCCTCAATTTCACACACCCAAAACTCAGAAACAGAAGAGTAGAATTGCCCAAGGGAAATGAGGAAGGAGATCAGTCAATTCTCCCTTGATCCTCTTAGTGCTCGGACAAGTCTCTCAAGAAAGCTCAAAGAAAATGAAATTCAAAAGCTCCTCAAAATAAAAGTAAAAATTCAAAGCTCCAAGTAAAGGTTCTAATTACATCAAACTAACTCCTATTTATACACTTTCTATTCTTGGATAATGGGATTTGGATGGGCTTTTGAATTGGTGAAAAATGAATTCAAATGAATTTTTAATTTGAATTTTGGCCCAAAAAGTCACTCCCAGGAGGCTGCCCTGCCCTTGTGGAGGGCAGGGCAGAAAATTGAAGCTTGGTGCGTGGATTTGGTGCGGCGTGGTGCTTGAGAAGCTGCCCTGCCCGCGCCAAGGGCAGGGCAGAAAAGTTGATGCGCCAGATTTGAGTTGGTGCGCGCGCTTGGTGCTGCCAGGAAGAAGATTGGTGCGCCAGGAAGAAAATTGGTGCGCCAGGAATGCAAAACGCTGCCCTGCCCGCGCCAAGGGCAGGGCAGGAAAGGTTTGGTGCGCCAGGGACGGAGCATTGCGCGCCAGATGCGTGCGTGGTGCTGCCAGGAAAGGAAATTGGTGCGCCATAATTTTGTGTGTGGTGCGCAAGTCCAAATGCTGCCCTGCCCGCGCCAAGGGCAGGGCAAGGTCCTTTCCTTCATGGCCCGTGTTCGAAACTGGGAGGAGGCAAACACGCTACATTTTTTTCTTGGCTTCTTGGCACGGTACTCAACCTTAGTTCTTGGCTTCCTCATGGTTCCTTGTTCGAACCTTGTAGCATGCATGGGTGACATTTTCCCTTGAATTTCTTCCTTATAGAGCCCGATCCTGCCCTCCACAAGGGCAGGGCAATGTTCTCTTCCTCTTGGTTCCAAGGCACCATTTTGTGCTCTGCCCTTGTAGTGGGCAGGGCAGAGTTGCCTTCATTGTTTGGTTTCCTTATGTTGCCCTCCTAGAGGGCAGTCTGCCCTTGTGGAGGGCAATGTTGCTTCTCCCTTAGCATGCGGCACGCTTCTTATTGATTCGGCCACGCTTTCCTTTTCTTGGCTACACTTCTTAGGCCACGCTTTTCCTTTTCTTTTCTTTTCTTCACCTACAATAAACCAAAACAACCACTCCAAGTATCACTAAATTCAAGAGGCTTATAAATCAATTAAAATTCAATTAAAATTAGCTCAAACCTCATGGATTAACATTAATTTCATGGTGGTTGCTTGATTTAGAGAAGTTATGCATTTTCACTCCAAATCACTTACTTAGGATACAAGAAAGTGCATAAATGCTAACAAAACAAGTGAAATTAGCTTGAAAAATGGGTATATGATGACTTGTCATCACAACACCAAACTTAAACCTTGCTTGTCCCCAAGCAAGCATCAAAACTAAGAGTAAATGGAATGAATAAGAAAAGGATATTTATCCTTATTATGCAGATAGCAGAACTTGATCTATGGGGCATTTATGCAGACAATGACAACTCAAGTTATTGTTCTTGTTACATAATATACATTTTGCATCAAAGGTTTGCTAAACTTGCTGTTATAAGACTCACCTTTTACTCACTCCCTTGCTAACTTTTCTTGGCTTATAATGCTTAACAAGCTTATTATTCTTTTAGAGGTTGGGTGTCAAATGCTGCAGCATAGCCTTTGGCTTTATTTTCTTTTCTTTTTGCTCAACATCTCTCCACCACAGACACTTGGCTCATTAATTCTTCCTAGGATCATTGATGCCCAGCATCTCTTTGGATAACTAAATGTTTTGTATCTAAGTTGCTCTTTATTGTGGATTTTCAATTGGCCATCCCAAATCAGTTGATCTAAGTGACCGGGTTTCAAAATACCCCTTAGAATTTACTCATCCAAGCAGATCTTAGTACAAGAACACCACAGGCATATGTCCTAAGGTTCAAGCTATTGGTGTCCAACCTTTATTCTTTGTTTTTTTTTTCTTGCCATTTTGGCTTTTTCTTTCCCTTTTTCTTTCTGTTTTTGTTACCAAGGGCTGTTTCCTTCTTGATAAGAGTCTTTGTAACAGCAAGCTAACTCACACTTGAATGAGAATGATATTATACAACAATTATTTCATGAGTCATGCATTTAATCAAACACATATACCACCACCAACTTCCATTCATACTTATGCAACATTGGATATTTCACTTTTCAATTCAAACCAAACTCTTTTATTCAAGCATATGGGAAACAAAACAATTTCCAAGCTAAGTGATGGATGACAAGCATTGTGCAGACTTATCATTTTTAGCAAACAATTTCACTTGTAACCAGATAAACACTTAAGCAAGACATACAATGGTTTCCAAATTCAAAACATCTCACAGCAGCAAGGATTAAGTTTAGATACAACCTTTGAAGTTGCAGCCCTTTGATTTTTCCTTCTGTTGTGTTCCCTTTGAGTTAAGATGCATAATATCTTCAATTGTTAGCATCATATCCTGCATAATTCTCAAAGTTGCTTGCTTCTCAAGCCCTTAATGGTTAGTATGCATAAACTGAGTGTGGTTCCAGGATTGATGTTTGGTGTAGGGACACCAAACTTAATTGTTTGCCACTACCTCAGATGCAACAAGTCAACCATATTTGCAACCATGTATCCTTGCTAAAGGTTAATGAAATTTAAAACTAGAAAGCAATTAAACAGTTGAATAATGTGTTTGATTGCTTGGAGCTAGAATCATGCAAGAGGTGGGAATGTGTTTTTAAATGATATTTTTGGTGGAACACCAAACTTAGAAGTTTTCATTCTCTCTCAAATTGTTTTGGTGTGCAACACCAAACTTAGCTCCTTGCAATCCATACCAATTATTCAACATTATTATTGAAAAAGCTATGAAAGAAAACTACCTCAGGTTGGGTTGCCTCCCAACAAGCGCTCTTTTATTGTCATTAGCTTGACATGTTGTTCTTTACTTTCTTCCTCTTCTTCCAGTTTGTTAAGAGGAATGACCTCAAAGGAGGGAAAGATTCAGCTATTATCCCCTGTCTTGGTCTCCTTTCAGCAAGCTTTCTTTTGAAATTGGCTTGATTGAGCTTGCTTGCTTGATCAGGGGGAAGATTGCTTGTAGTTGACCTTCTCTTCTTCATGAATATTGTCTTTTGTAGCTTGGTCACAATCCTTTTTTCGGTGTTTTTGTTAATTGCCTTCACTTCCTTGAGTCCAAGTCTTGGTGGTTGTGTAATTGTTGGAGTTTTGTCTTCATCAAGAGTTCCTTGCAGTGATGGTTCAATGAGCTCTTCCTCTGTGCACTTCTCTACTTCACTTGAGTGTGAATTCTCTTGAGTATCTTCTTCCATTTCTTCTTCATGATTTTCCATTAATTCCTTTGGGAGAGAAGTTTCAGGTTCCTCTATCACGTCAATTAGCTTCTGTGAATATGAAGCTACAGGTTCAAACACCTCGACAACCTCCTTTTCTATTGAAATTTCACTTGACACAGAGGCTTCCTCATCTTGCTTTTCCACTTCCTCACCCACAAATTGGTCTTCATCCTCTCTGTCTGATGGTTCTAGGTTCCTTCTTGTTTGCTCTAAGGGCCCATTCATCTTCTTGAGGATGATTTCTTTCCAGGATTGGGGTTGTGTGTATCTTTCCACGAGTTTTCTATGTATTTCAATGGCTTGAAGGTAATCCTCATCTGCTGGTTCAAAAGATGAAGGTTGAGAGGAATTTTGGTGACGTGGATGTGTTGTGGTGAAGTTGTGTTGAGGGGTGTGGAATGAATTGTGTGATTGATGGGATGACTTGTATGGATTTTGGAGGAAACTTTGTGTTGAGGCATAATCAAGTGATGAAGAACTTTCGAATGAGAAACTGGGACGTGAGGGTGGATGCTCTTTCATTCCTTGGTGATACTCCCAGCCACCATTAGAGTAATGACTTGAATCATTTTGTGGTGGTGGGAAGTATCCCATATGATTCTCTTGCTCATCTTGTGTCTCTGACGCAAATCTCCATGAATTAGAGTGCTCAGAATGTGTATTCTCTTGGTGATATTCCCAACCATAATTAGAATACTGACTTGAATCATATTGTGATGGCGGGCAATATCCCCTGAAGTTTGTTTGACTAAACGATGAGGTGAACTCCATTTGAATTTTGCAAAACACAACACCAAGGAAAATTAAAATTCATGTCTGAGATGAGAATTTCTTAGTGGGGCAAAAACACAAACACCTTGGTTTCAATTTGAATCAGAGAGCAAAAATAAAAAAAAATGCTTGATCTAGACCTCCACTTCACTTAATCATTGTCAATCTATTTCAATCCCCGGCAACGGCGCCAAAAACTTGATGTGTGGAAAACGATCCAACACAAAACTCACCGGCAAGTGTACCGGGTAGCATCAAGTAATAATAACTCACATGAGTGAGGTCGATCCCACAGGGATTGAAGGATTGAGCAATTTTAGTTTAGTGGGTGATTTAGTCAAGTGAATCAAGTTTTGATTGAGTGATTTGTGTTTAACAAGAATTAAATGACAGTAAATGTAAAGGGGGAAGGGAGAAGTGCAGTAAAATAAAGAACAGGAAAGTAAAATTGCAGAAACTTAAAGAACAAGAAAGTAAATGACTGAAACTTAAAGTGCAAGAAACATAAACTGCAGTAACTTAAATGGCAAGAAAGATAAAGGGCTTGAATATAAAAGGGAATTGAGGACTGGGATTGCAGAATCTAAACCAAGAAGAAGTAAATGGCAGCAATTGATTGAGCAGAATTTAAATCAGAAGCAAATAGCATTCAAACAGAAAGAAAATAAAATGCAGCAAAGGTTCACAGAAGAACCAAGAGTGAATTATGATCTCAGGATCCCAAGGGCTTAGGTAGCAGAGCCTAAAACCCAATTTCCTTCCCAGATCTGAATTATCTAAGCAATTGACAGAAAATTAAAGAAGAGGCAATAGAAGAACAGAATTAAAATTGAATTATGCAGAAAACAAAGTGAAAAGAGTTTTGAATGGGAATTGAGACAGAATTTCCTCAATTTCACACACCCAAAACTCAGAAACAGAAGAGTAGAATTGCCCAAGGGAAATGAGGAAGGAGATCAGTCAATTCTCCCTTGATCCTCTTAGTGCTCGGACAAGTCTCTCAAGAAAGCTCAAAGAAAATGAAATTCAAAAGCTCCTCAAAATAAAAGTAAAAATTCAAAGCTCCAAGTAAAGGTTCTAATTACATCAAACTAACTCCTATTTATACACTTTCTATTCTTGGATAATGGGATTTGGATGGGCTTTTGAATTGGTGAAAAAATGAATTCAAATGAATTTTTAATTTGAATTTTGGCCCAAAAAGTCACTCCCAGGAGGCTGCCCTGCCCTTGTGGAGGGCAGGGCAGAAAATTGAAGCTTGGTGCGTGGATTTGGTGCGGCGTGGTGCTTGAGAAGCTGCCCTGCCCGCGCCAAGGGCAGGGCAGAAAAGTTGATGCGCCAGATTTGAGTTGGTGCGCGCGCTTGGTGCTGCCAGGAAGAAGATTGGTGCGCCAGGAAGAAAATTGGTGCGCCAGGAATGCAAAACGCTGCCCTGCCCGCGCCAAGGGCAGGGCAGGAAAGGTTTGGTGCGCCAGGGACGGAGCATTGCGCGCCAGATGCGTGCGTGGTGCTGCCAGGAAAGGAAATTGGTGCGCCATAATTTTGTGTGTGGTGCGCAAGTCCAAATGCTGCCCTGCCCGCGCCAAGGGCAGGGCAAGGTCCTTTCCTTCATGGCCCGTGTTCGAAACTGGGAGGAGGCAAACACGCTACATTTTTTTCTTGGCTTCTTGGCACGGTACTCAACCTTAGTTCTTGGCTTCCTCATGGTTCCTTGTTCGAACCTTGTAGCATGCATGGGTGACATTTTCCCTTGAATTTCTTCCTTATAGAGCCCGATCCTGCCCTCCACAAGGGCAGGGCAATGTTCTCTTCCTCTTGGTTCCAAGGCACCATTTTGTGCTCTGCCCTTGTAGTGGGCAGGGCAGAGTTGCCTTCATTGTTTGGTTTCCTTATGTTGCCCTCCTAGAGGGCAGTCTGCCCTTGTGGAGGGCAATGTTGCTTCTCCCTTAGCATGCGGCACGCTTCTTATTGATTCGGCCACGCTTTCCTTTTCTTGGCTACACTTCTTAGGCCACGCTTTTCCTTTTCTTTTCTTTTCTTCACCTACAATAAACCAAAACAACCACTCCAAGTATCACTAAATTCAAGAGGCTTATAAATCAATTAAAATTCAATTAAAATTAGCTCAAACCTCATGGATTAACATTAATTTCATGGTGGTTGCTTGATTTAGAGAAGTTATGCATTTTCACTCCAAATCACTTACTTAGGATACAAGAAAGTGCATAAATGCTAACAAAACAAGTGAAATTAGCTTGAAAAATGGGTATATGATGACTTGTCATCACAACACCAAACTTAAACCTTGCTTGTCCCCAAGCAAGCATCAAAACTAAGAGTAAATGGAATGAATAAGAAAAGGATATTTATCCTTATTATGCAGATAGCAGAACTTGATCTATGGGGCATTTATGCAGACAATGACAACTCAAGTTATTGTTCTTGTTACATAATATACATTTTGCATCAAAGGTTTGCTAAACTTGCTGTTATAAGACTCACCTTTTACTCACTCCCTTGCTAACTTTTCTTGGCTTATAATGCTTAACAAGCTTATTATTCTTTTAGAGGTTGGGTGTCAAATGCTGCAGCATAGCCTTTGGCTTTATTTTCTTTTCTTTTTGCTCAACATCTCTCCACCACAGACACTTGGCTCATTAATTCTTCCTAGGATCATTGATGCCCAGCATCTCTTTGGATAACTAAATGTTTTGTATCTAAGTTGCTCTTTATTGTGGATTTTCAATTGGCCATCCCAAATCAGTTGATCTAAGTGACCGGGTTTCAAAATACCCCTTAGAATTTACTCATCCAAGCAGATCTTAGTACAAGAACACCACAGGCATATGTCCTAAGGTTCAAGCTATTGGTGTCCAACCTTTATTCTTTGTTTTTTTTTTCTTGCCATTTTGGCTTTTTCTTTCCCTTTTTCTTTCTGTTTTTGTTACCAAGGGCTGTTTCCTTCTTGATAAGAGTCTTTGTAACAGCAAGCTAACTCACACTTGAATGAGAATGATATTATACAACAATTATTTCATGAGTCATGCATTTAATCAAACACATATACCACCACCAACTTCCATTCATACTTATGCAACATTGGATATTTCACTTTTCAATTCAAACCAAACTCTTTTATTCAAGCATATGGGAAACAAAACAATTTCCAAGCTAAGTGATGGATGACAAGCATTGTGCAGACTTATCATTTTTAGCAAACAATTTCACTTGTAACCAGATAAACACTTAAGCAAGACATACAATGGTTTCCAAATTCAAAACATCTCACAGCAGCAAGGATTAAGTTTAGATACAACCTTTGAAGTTGCAGCCCTTTGATTTTTCCTTCTGTTGTGGACTAGTCACAGCCTGTGGAGTTTAGGCCGGCTAGTCAAACTGAATACAGCATAGTTTTGAAGTTTAAAACAACAACTACCTATCTCTCAAAGTTTTCAGAAATAAAGCCTTTAAGGCAACAAAGTTAAATATACAAAAGGTGAGAGAATACTACAACAAAAGTAAGGTAGAATAAAACATAAGAAAGACCATTCTCCACTCTGTCACCATGTCCGCAAACTCACCGTGGTGGGTTGCGACTTGCATCTGGAAAGCAACATTAATATATGGTATGAGAACCGAATGTTCTCAGTATGGTAACAGTGCCCAATATATAAGATGTAAGGTTCCAGGACGCCAAAGACAATCCTAAAACTTCACATCGATACCGATATTCAAGCTTAACGAAAACGATAAATTAAACCATCAACCATAATAGGGTTATCTAAACTTAGGAGATTTCTAACTAATATCAATAACACACCGATGTATCCCACAGCCACACCAACCTAACCTCCGTGCGATTCCATCACAACCACCTTCTGACCTTCCTCAACGCCAGATAATCACAAGTAACAAATAATACACAAGTAATATTCATTTATAGCAAGTAATTCAAGAAGCAAGTAGGCATATTATACAATTAGGCAAACTGCAAGTAATCAAAGCAAATACAAACATAAGATATGCATATGATGAATACATGTCCTATTTGCTGTGACATCACATGTCGGTTATAGTGCCAAACCCGAAACAAAATTTGGTCGGTAACTCTCGGATTAATCTCTCTGTTGTGCATACTCAAGAGGAATAATTCCAAGGGATGAGTGCCCTACCACCTTCTTCATTCAGAGGGACACGTTCAGAGGGAGAGCGCCCTACCACCTTCCTCTGGATGCTGTATGATTCTGTGGGATAGTGCCCTACCACCTTGCAACCAAAGAGAAAATGCTTACTTAGGAGGAATAATTCCGAGGGATGAGTGCCCTACCACCTTCTCTATCAGAGAGTAACGTTCCATATCCAACAACTTCACCATCTTTTCATCTCTATCATTCTCAACCTTCAAGCCTCAAAATCCCAGGGATATAGTGCCATGCACACTCTTTCAACAACCAAGTCCATCAACCTTAGTCATCATCATTCATCACCAAAATCTCATCTCAAACTATTAGTTCTTAATTTCATAAGTTATCATTTATTCACAAGTTCTCAAAGCCATCGCCAATAAGGCACATTGCTAGTTCACCCACAACTTCAGAAACCTAAGTCTCCATCTTTTAAACTTATTACCAGATATTAGCTAATAAACTCATTTATTTTAGTCTCCATTGTTTCAAAGCCTAAAACAAGCTAAAGGATCTTAAACAAGTGTTATGGAAGTTTACAAGCTTGCCGGGAAGGTAATATGGTTAAAAACAGAGTTTTTTTATTGAAAAACAGGGCATTGTGTGTATGCATAGCGTTGTGTGTACGCATAGAGGTATGCGTACGTACACAAAGTAAAATTTCTTATCAGTGTGTACGCATGAATACGTGCGGACACACTCAACAGAAGGTTCTTCCTAGATTGTGCGTACGCATGATGTTGTGTGTACGCACAACTTGCAAATTTCACAGGCTGTGCGTGCACACACCCCTCGTGCGTATGCACAAGACATAACACCTATTCTGCCCGGTGCGTAGGCACAGGTGTGTGCGTGAGCACATAAACCAGAACTTACAATTTTCTACAACATCACAAAATTCAAATTTTTGACACCAAATTCTAACGATCATATCTTTTTCTACAAAATTCTGATTTCCACAAAATCTATACCGTTTTGAAGCTCTTTAAATTATCTTTAATTTGATACAAATTTCAATCAATTTAAAAAACCGAAGCTCAAGATATGATCCACCAAAGTTGGTTTAAAATTCGTTTTCACCAAAAACCCTTAAACCTCAATTTTACCAAAACTCTCAATTTAAAACCACTTTTTCCACATCTAAAACAGTCCCAATGTACCTAAATTATATTCATATACCTTTTCATCATTCCACAACTTAATAACATATAATATCATTGATAAACCACTATTTCATGATAAATCTTGTACTTAAATTGAATGATTTTATCAACTCTTCACCTACTTATTCATATGAATTTGCATGGTTTTGTAATTCCTTCCTTAGGATATGACATATGAGAAAACATGTTTCCTATGCTTTAAAATAATCAAAATTTAATTATCCTTTATTACCATTCGATGCCATGATTGTGTGTTGAGTACTTTCAGGTTTTATAGGGCAGGAATGACTTAAAGGATGGAAAAAAAACTTACAAAAATAGAAGGAAAGCACAAAATTGGAGTTTTGGAGAAACTGACAGTGACGCGCCCGCATGGACGACGCGAACGCGTGCTTTGCACAAATTAGCATCGACGCGAGCGCATGGATGACACGAACGCGTGACATGCAAAACACAACTGACGCAGACGCATGACTGACGCGACCGCGTGGAAGAGCAAAACTCCAAATGACACGACCGCGTGACCCACGCAAACGCGTGACGTGCGCGATCTACAGAATTTACAGAAGTCGGCCCCAGCATCTTCTGGACCCTTTTTGGCCCAGATCTAAACCCAGAGAACACAGATTAAGGGGTTTTAAATGGAGGAATCCATCCATTCATAGGGGATATACCATATACTGGATACAGCGTACAACAGACATTCATAGATAGTTTTAGATGTAGCTTTTAGAGAGAGAGGTTCTCTCCTCTCTCTTAGGATTAGGATTTAGGACTTAGAATTTCTTTTAACCTTAGGATTATCTCATTTTCATATCAGGTTCAATATTCCTTTATTTTGACTTCTCTTATTTGTTAATTTTATATGTTGCCAAATTGGCTTATGGACCATTCATGTTATGATTTTCTTAATTAATACACATTAAGGTCTTTCAAACTTATGATTGCTTCCCTTTCTTTATATAAATAATTTAGATTATTTACTATTGGCTTTGGTTGATTAATTGGTAACTCTTGAGTTGTCAAACTCATCGTGATTGATAATTATTATTCTTGCTGATTAATTTAGATTCCTATAACTCTAGTCTTTCCTAAGGAGTTGACTAGGACTTTAGGTGTTGAATTAATTTGTCCACTTAACTGACCTTCATAGTTAGAGGTTGACTTAGTGGGAGCAAAAGTATAATTCTCATCACCATTGATAAGGATAACTAGGATAGGACTTCCAGTTTTCATACCTAGCTAAGAGATTTCTTCGTTATTAATTTATTAATTTCTGCAACCCATTTCTCTTGCACAACACCCATCCCACGCAAAAACGTGAGCGACGCGATCGCGTCGCATGGATATTATGAGCCCATAAAAGGAGACAGAGAGTTGCGCTGAAACGACGCTGAAAGCGTGCGTCTAGCACAAATTCCAGCGACGCGTTCGCGTGTTTCACGCGTCCGCGTCACCCATCTTTTACCCAACCCATGCGATTGCGTCGACCACGCGTTTGCGTCAACCCTATTTCACCCTACTCACGCGATCGCGTCCTCCACGCGTTCGCGTGGCTTTGCGATCACTAACCCCAAATCACGCGAACCCTAACTCGTCGCGTCCCCCAAACCCCAACCCCCTCTTCCTCTCTTCTCTGCAACTCTACACCACCACGCCCCACCACCTTGCAACCACCACCCTCAACCACCCCCAGCCACTAACAACAACCACCCCCAGCCCCCTCGCGACACCCACCCCTCCCCTCTCTTCCTTCTTTTCCCTCCCTCTCTCCCCTCTGCCACTGCCACACCACAGCCAACCTAGGACCTGGTGGATGAAATTGTGATCATCAATATTGGCTCTTTGGTATGTACACAAAAACTATTGTGGCTCTTGTTCAAATTCACAACTCCGTTCAACTAACCAGCAAGTGTACTGGGTCGTCCAAGTAATACCTTACGTGAGTAAGGGTCGATCCCACAGAGATTGTTGGTATGAAGCAAGCTATGGTCACCTTGTAGATCTCAGTTAGGCAGATTAAACAGTTATGGGTTTCGAAAATTAATAATAAGAAAATAGATAATATATAATAAAAGGGATAGAATACTTATGCCGATTCATTGGTGAGAATTTCAGATAAGTGGATGGAGATACTGTATGGCTCAAGGACGCCTGCTCTCCTACTGCTTCTACTCAATCCTTCTTACTCCTTTCCATGGCAAGCTTTGTTTAGGGGTTCACCATCAGCGGTGGCTACTTTCAATCCTCTCGGGAAAATGATCCTATGCGGCTGTCACTCGCACGGCTAATCGTCTGGAGGCATCACCCATGGTTGATGGCTACATCCCATCCTCGCAGTGAAAACTAATGCTCACGCACTCTGTCACAGTACGGCTAATCACTGGTTGGTTCCTGTGCCTACTGGAATAGAATCCCTTGATTCTTTTGCGTCTGTCACTAACGCCCAGCACTTGCAAGTCTGAAGCACGTCACAGTCATTCATTACCGGAATCCTACTCGGAATACCACAGACAAGGTTAGACTTTCCGGATTCCCAGGATCCTACTCGGAATACCACAGACAAGGTGAGACTTTCCGGATCCTCATAAATGCCGCCATCTATCTAGCTTATACCACGAAGATTCTGTTGGGGAATCTAAGAGATACACGTTCAAGCTCGGTTGCATGTAGAACAGAAGTGGTTGTCAATCACGCGCGTTCATAAGTGAGAATGATAATGAGGGTTATCTAACTCATCACATTCATCATGTTCTTGGGTACGAATGAATATCTTGGAATAAGAATAAAAGAGGAATTGAATAAAAGAAAATAGAATTTCATTAATACTTGAGGTACAGCAGAGCTCCACACCCTTGATCTATGGTGTGCAGAGACTCCACCGTTGAAAATACATAAGTAAAAGAGGTTCAGGCATGGCCGAATGGCCAGCCCTCTCCATGATCAAGTGACCGAATATTCAAAGAGATTAAACTGTCAAAAGATGTCTAATACAATAGATAAATGTTTTATATATACTAGACTAGCTACTAGGGTTTACATGAGTAAGTAATTGATGCATAAATCCACTTCCGGGGCCCACTTAGTGTGTGCTTGGGCTGAGCTTGATCTATCCACGAGCTGAGGCTTCTTTTGGAGTTGAACTTCGAGTTATGACGTGTTTTGGGCGTTCAACTTCGGATCATGACGTTTTTCTGGCGTTTAACTCCAGACAGCAGCATGTACTTGGCGTTCAACGCCAAGTTACGTCGTCATTCTTCGAATAAAGTATGGACTATTATATATTGCTGGAAAGCCCTGGATGTCTACTTTCCAACGCCGTTGAGAGCGCACCAATTGGAGTTCTGTAGCTCCAGGAAATCCATTTCGAGTGCAGGGAGGTCAGAATCCAACAGCATCAGCAGTCCTTTTGTCAGCCTTTTTCAGAGTTTTGCTCAAATCCCTCAATTTCAGTCAGAATTTACCTGAAATCACAGAAAAACACACAAACTCATAGTAAAGTCCAGAAATGTGAATTTAACATAAAAACTAAGGAAAACATCCCTAAAAGTAGCTTGAACTTACTAAAAACTACCTAAAAACAATGCCAAAAAGCGTATAAATTATCCGCTCATCACAACACCAAACTTAAATTGTTGCTTGTCCCCAAGCAACTGAAAATCAAATAGGATAAAAAGAAGAGAATATACTATAAATTCAAAATATCAATGAATATTAATTATAATTAGATGAGCGGGACTTGTAGCTTTTTGCCTCTGAACAGTTTTGGCATCTCACTTTTTCCTTTGTAGTTTAGAGGGATTGGCGTCTCTGGGGAACTTAGAATTTGGGATAGTGTTATTGACTTTCTTAGTTAAGCATGTTGATTCTTGAACACAGCTACTTATGAGTCTTGGCCGTGGCCCTAAGCATTTTGTTTTCCAGTATTACCACCGGATACATAAATGCCACAGACACATAACTGGGTGAACCTTTTCAGATTGTGACTTAGCTTTGCTAAAGTCCCCAGTTAGTGGTGTCCAGAGCTCTTAAGCACACTCTTTTGCCTTGGATCACGACTTTAACCACTTAGTCTCAAGCTTTTTACTTGGACCTTCATGACACAAGCACATGGTTAGGGACAGCTTGATTTAGCCGCTTAGGCCTGGATTTTATTTCCTTGGGCCCTTCTATCCATTGATGCTCAAAGCCTTGGATCCTTTTTACCCTTGCCTTTTGGTTTTAAGGGCTATTGGCTTTTTCTACTGCTCCTTCTTTTTCTATATACTCTTTTTAGCCATTTTTTTTTCACTGCTTTTTCTTGCTCCAAGAATCAAATTCATGATTTTTCAGATCATCAATAACATTTCTCTTTGTTCATCATTCTTTCAAGAGCCAACAATTTTAACACTCATAAACAATAATATCAAAAGACATATGCACTGTTCAATCATTCATTCAGAAAACAAAAAGTATTGTCACCACATCAATATAATTAAATTAATTTCAATAGCTATTTTCGAAATTTATGTACTTCTTGTTCTTTTGAATTAAAACATTTTTCTTTTAAGAGAGGTGAAGGATTAATGGAATTTATTCATAGCTTTAAGGCATGGTTACATACTAATGATCATGAAATAAAGACACAAAACATAGATAAACACAATATTAAAAACCGAAAAACAGGAATAAAGAACAAGGAATGAATCCACCTTTAGTGGCGTCTTCTTCTTGAAGGACCAATGATGTTCTTCAGTTCTTCTATGTCCCTTCCTTGCCTTTGTTGCTCCTCCCTCATTGCTCTTTGATCTTCTCTTATTTCTTGGAGAATGATGGAGTGCTCATGATGTTCCACCCTTAATTGTTCCACATTGTGGCTTAAATCTTCTAGGGAGGTATTGAGTTGCTCCCAATAGTTGTTGGGAGGAAAGTGCATTCCTTGAGGCATTTGTTGATGATGAACTTCCTCATGTTCTTCTTGAGGGCCGTGAGGAACTTCTCTTGTTTGCTCCATCCTTTTCTTGGTGATGGGCTTGTCTTCTTCAATGGAGACATCTCCATCTATGATAACTCTAGCTGAGTAACATAGATGGCATATAAGGTGGGGGAAGGCTAGCCGTGCCATGTGTGAAGGCTTGTCGGCTATTTTGTAGAGTTCATTGGAGATGACTTCATGAACTTCTACTTCCTCTCCAATCATGATGCTATGAATCATGATGGCCCGATCCACAGTAACTTCAGATCGGTTGCTTGTAGGGATGATGGATCTTTGGATGAACTCCAACCATCCTCTAGCTACAGGCTTGAGGTCCAGTCTTCTTAGTTGGACTGGCTTGCCTTTGGAGTCTATTCTCCATTGGGCGCCTTCCACACAAATGTCCATTAGGACTTGGTCCAACCTTTGATTAAAGTTGACCCTTCTTGTGTAGGGGCGTTCATCACCTTGCATCATGGGTAAGTGAAACGCCAACCTCACATTTTTCGGACTAAAATCTAAGTATTTCCCCCGAACCATTGTGATATAGTTTTTTGGATTCGGGTTCATACTTTGATCATGGTTCCTAGTGATCCATGCATTGGCATAGAACTCTTGAACCATCAATATTCCAACTTGTTGCATGGGGTTGGTTATGACTTCCCACCCTCTTCTTTGAATTTCATGTCAGATCTCCGGATACTCATTCTTCTTGAGTTTGAAAGGGACCTCAAGGATCACCTTCTTCTTTGCCACAACATCATAGAAGTGGTCTTGATGGCTCTTGGAGATGAATCTTTCCATCTCCCATGACTCGGAGGTGGAAGCTTTTGCTTTCCCTTTCCCTTTTCTTGAGGAAACTCCGGCCTTAGGTGCCATTGGTAATGGAAAAACAAAAAAAGCTTATGCTTTTACCACACCAAACTTAAAATTTGCTCGTCCTCGAGCAAAAAAGAAAAGAATAGTAGAAGAAGAAGAAGAGAATATGGTAGAGAGGGAGAGAGTAGGTTCGGCTATATGGGAGAAGAGGGGGTTTGTGTTGTGTGAAAATGAAGAAGAATGGAAGGGTATTTATAGGGAGAGGGAGGGTGGTAGTTCGGCCATTTTGGGTGGGAATGGGTGGGAAATTGAATTTGAATTTTATGAGGGTAGGTGGGGTTTATGGGGAAGAGGAGGTTGATATGAATGGTGAATGGAGTAATTGGGAAGAGGACTTGAGGTGATTGGTGAAGGTTTTTGGGAAGTGGGATATGGGGAAGAGTGAAATGAGATTTGGATTAGGAGAGTGTGATTAGGATTAAAAGGTAAGGTGGGAATATGGTAGGTGGGGATCCTGTGGGGTCCACAGATCCTGAGGTGAAAAGAAATACCATTCCTTCACCATATAGGCGTGTAAAATGCCTTCATGCATCATTCTGGCGTTCAAACGCCCATTGGTGCATGTTTTGGGCGTTCAACGCCCATGTAATGCATGTTTCTGGCGTTGAACGCCAGTTTCATGCTTGTTTCTGGCGTTCAGCGCCAGTTTGTCCTCTCTGTGCACGTTCCTGGCGTTTAACGCCAGGTCGTTGCATGTTTCTGGCGTTCAGCGCCAGAATGGTGCTCTGTTCTGGCGTTGAACGCCAGCCAGATGCACCTTACTGGCGTTGAACGCCAGTCTGCGCTACCTCCAGGGTGAAAATTTTTTTCTTCTGTTTTTGACTTTGTTTTTAATTTTTTTTATCTTTTTCGTGACTCCTCATGATCATGTACCTAATAAAACACAAAAATAACAAAGAAACAAAATAAAATAAAATTAGATAAATAAAATTGGGTTGCCTCCCAACAAGCGCTTCTTTAATGTCAATAGCTTGACAGTGGCTCTCATGGAGCCACAAGGTGATCAGGTCAATGTTAGTGTAGTCCCAACACCAAACTTAGAGTTTGGATATGGAGTTTAAACACCAAACTTAGAGTTTGGTTGTGGCCTCACAACACCAAACTTAGAGTTTGGCTGTGTGGGCTCTTCTTGACTCTGAACTGAGAGAAGCTCTTCATGCTTACTCTCTTTTGTCACAGAGGGATGGCCATGTGCCTTAAACACAAGGTAGTCCCCATTCAATTGAAGGACTAACTCACCTCTGTTGACATCTATCACAGCTCCTGCTGTGGCTAGGAAAGGTCTTCCTAGGATGATGCATTCATCATCTTCCTTCCTAGTGTCTAGGATTATGAAATCAGTAGGGATGTAAAGGCCTTCAACCTTTACTAGCACGTCCTCTACTATTCCATAAGCTTGTCTCATGGACTTGTCTGCCAATTGTAATGAAAACAAGGCAGGTTGTACCTCAATGATCCCCAGCTTCTCCATTACAGAGAGTGGCATAAGATTTATCCCTGACCCCAGGTCACATAGAGCTTTTTCAAAGCTCATAGTGCCAATGGTACAAGGTATTGAGAACTTGCCAGGATCTTGCTTCTTTTGAGGTAGAGTTCTCTGAATCCAGGTATCTAGTTCACTAATGAGCAAGGGAGGTTCACTTTCCCAAGTCTCATTACCAAACAGCTTGGCATTCAGCTTCATGATGGCTCCTAAATATTGAGCAACTTGCTCTCCAATCACGTCTTCATCCTCTTCAGAGGATGAATAGTCTTCAGAGCTCATGAATGGCAGAAGGAGATTTAATGGAATCTCTATGGTCTCTATATGAGCCTCAGATTCCTCTGGATCCTTAATAGGAAACTCCTTCTTGCTTGAGGGACGTCCCAGGAGGTCTTTCTCACTAGGATTTTCGTCCTCCTCCTCCCTTGTGCATTCGGCCACATTGACTATGTCAATGGCCTTGCACTCTCCTTTTGGATTCTCTTCTGTATTGCTTGGGAGAATACTGGGAGGAGTTTCAATGACTTTCTTACTAAGCTGGCCCACTTGTGCCTCCAGATTTCTAATGGAGGATCTTGTTTCATTCATGAAACTAAAAGTGGCCTTTGACAGATCAGAGACTATATTGGCTAAATTAGAAGTATTTTGTTCAGAATTTTCTGTCTGTTGCTGAGAAGATGATGGATATGGCTTACTATTGTTCAGCCTGTTGCGTCCACCATTGTTAAAGCCTTGTTGAGGCTTTTGTTGATCCTTCCATGAGAAATTTGGATGATTTCTCCATGATGAGTTATAGGTGTTTCCACAAGGTTCACCCATGTAATTAACCTCTGCCATGGCAGGGTTCTCATGATCATAAGCTTCTTCAGAAGCTGCCTCTCTAGTACTGTTGGATGCATGTTGCAATCCATTCAGATTTTGAGAGATTATGTTGACCTGTTGAGTCAACATTTTGTTCTGAGCCAATATGGCATTCAGAGTATCAATTTCAAGAACTCCTTTCTTCTGAGGTACCCCATTATTCACGGAATTCCTCTCAGAGGTGTACATGAACTGGTTATTTGCAACCATGTCAATGAGTTCTTGAGCCTCTTCAGGCGTTTTCTTCAGGTGAATAGATCCACCTGCAGAATGGTCCAATGACATTTTCGAAAATTCAGAGAGACCATAATAGAATATATCTAATATGGTCCATTCTGAAAACATGTCAGATGGACATCTTTTGGTCAGCTGCTTGTATCTTTCCCAAGCTTCATAGAAGGATTCACCATCTTTTTGTTTGAAGGTTTGAACATCCACTCTCAGCTTGCTTAGCTTTTGAGGAGGAAAGAATTTATCCAAGAAGGCAGTGACCAGCTTATCCCATGAGTCCAGGCTATCCTTGGGTTGTGAATCCAACCATATTCTAGCTCTGTCTCTTACAGCAAAAGGGAAAAGCATGAGTCTGTAGACTTCAGGATCAACTCCATTCGTCTTTACAGTCTCACAGATCTGCAAGAACTCAGTTAAAAACTGGTAAGGATCTTCAGATGGAAGTCCATAAAACTTGCAGTTTTGTTGCATTAAAGCAACTATTTGAGGCTTAAGCTCAAAGTTATTGGCTCCAATGGCAGGAATGGAGATGCTTCTTCCATCAAACTTGGACGTTGGCTTTGTGAAGTCACCAAGCATTCTCCTTGCATTATTATTATTATTTTCGGCTGCCATCTCCTTCTCTTGTTCGAAAATTTCTGAAAGGTTGTTTCTGGATTGTTGTAATTTAGCTTCTTTTAAATTTTCTCTTTAGAGTCCTTTCAGGTTCTGGATCAATTTCAACAAGAGTGCCTTTATCCCTGTTCCTGCTCATATGAAAGAGAAGAAAACAAGAAAAGAAAGAGGAATCCTCTATGTCACAGTATAGAGATTCCTTTATGTTAGTAGAAAAAGAAAGGGGTAGAAGAGTGAAGAAGGAGATTCGGATTTTGGATGAAGAGAGGTGGAGAGAAGTGTTAGTAATTAAATAATTAAATAGAAGAAGGAAAGAGAAGAGAGATTTCGAAAATAATTTTGAAAAAGGGTTAGTGATTTTCGAAAATTAGAGATAAATTAAAATTAAAACATGAAACAATTAATTAATTAAAAAGAATTTTTGAAAAAGAAAGAGATATTTTCGAAAATAGAAGAGGGAGAAGTAGTTAGGTGATTTTGAAAAAGATAAGAAACAAACAAAAAGTTAGTTAGTTGATTGAAAAAGATTTGCAATCAAAATTGAAAAAGATAAGAAGATAGCAAGTTAGATAAGATATTTTGAAATCAAATTTTGAAAAAGATAAAATTTTTGAAAAAGATAAAATAAAAGATAAAAAGATTTAATTCAAAAATTTTAAAATTATTTGCTTCACTAACAAGAAACTACAAGATAAGATTCTAGAACTTAAAGATTGAACCTTTCTTAACAAGAAAGTAACAAACTTCAAATTTTTGAACCAATCACATTAATTATTAGTGAATTTTCGAAAATTAGATGTAAAGATAAGAAAAAGATTTTGAAAATATTTTGAAAAAGATTTTTTTGAAATTTTCAAAAATAATAAAAAATTGAAAAAGATATAATTTTGAAAAAGATTTTGAAAAGATAAGATTTTTTAAAATTGAAATTTTGACTTGACTTGTAAGAAACAACTAATTTTTAAAAATTTTTGACCAAGTCAACCCAAAATTTCGAAAATTTGGAGGGGAATAAGGAAAAGATATTTTTTGATTTTTGAATTTTTAATTATGAGAGAGAAAAACAACAAAAATACTTAATGCATGAAATTTTTAGATCAAAACAATGAATGCATGCAAGAACGCTATGAATGTCAAGATGAACACCAAGAACACTTTGAAGATCATGATGAACATCAAGAACATATTTTTGAAAATTCTTTGATGCAAAGAAAACATGCAAGACACCAAACTTAGAAATCTTTAATGCATGGAAAATATGAATGCAAAAATGCACATGAGAAACAACAAACAACACAAAACAAGAAAACATCAAGATCAAACAAGAGAACTTATCAAGAACAACTTGAAGATCATGAAGAACACTATGAATGCATGGGATTTTCGAAAAATGCAAGAAAAAATTTTTAAAAGCATGCAATTGACACCAAGCTTAAAAATTGACTCAAGATTCAAACAAGAAACACAAAATAATTTTTTATTTTTATGATTTTCTAATTTTTTTGGATTTTTATTAAATTTTTTTCGAAAAATATAGTTTGTGAAAACAAAAAAGAAAAGAAAAATTTTTGAAAAAGATTTTTGAAAAGAAAATTACCTAATCTGAGCAACAAGATGAACCGTCAGTTGTCCATACTCGAACAATCCCCGGCAACGGCGCCAAAAACTTGGTGGATGAAATTGTGATCATCAATATTGGCTCTTTGGTATGTACACAAAAACTATTGTGGCTCTTGTTCAAATTCACAACTCCGTTCAACTAACCAGCAAGTGTACTGGGTCGTCCAAGTAATACCTTACGTGAGTAAGGGTCGATCCCACAGAGATTGTTGGTATGAAGCAAGCTATGGTCACCTTGTAGATCTCAGTTAGGCAGATTAAACAGTTATGGGTTTCGAAAATTAATAATAAGAAAATAGATGATATATAATAAAAGTGATAGAATACTTATGCCGATTCATTGGTGAGAATTTCAGATAAGTGGATGGAGATACTGTATGGCTCAAGGACGCCTGCTCTCCTACTGCTTCTACTCAATCCTTCTTACTCCTTTCCATGGAAAGCTTTGTTTAGGGGTTCACCATCAGCGGTGGCTACTTTCAATCCTCTCGGGAAAATGATCCTATGCGGCTGTCACTCGCACGGCTAATCGTCTGGAGGCATCACCCATGGTTGATGGCTACATTCCATCCTCGCAGTGAAAACTAATGCTCACGCACTCTGTCACAGTACGGCTAATCACTGGTTGGTTCCTGCGCCTACTGGAATAGAATCCCTTGATTCTTTTGCGTCTGTCACTAACGCCCAGCACTTGCAAGTCTGAAGCACGTCACAGTCATTCATTACCGGAATCCTACTCGGAATACCACAGACAAGGTTAGACTTTCCGGATTCTCATAAATGCCGCCATCTATCTAGCTTATACCACGAAGATTCTGTTGGGGAATCTAAGAGATACACGTTCAAGCTCGGTTGCATGTAGAACAGAAGTGGTTGTCAATCACGCGCGTTCATAAGTGAGAATGATAATAAGGGTTATCTAACTCATCACATTCATCATGTTCTTGGGTAGGAATGAATATCTTGGAATAAGAATAAAAGAGGAATTGAATAAAAGAAAATAGAATTTCATTAATACTTGAGGTACAGCAGAGCTCCACACCTTTGATCTATGGTGTGCAGAGACTCCACCGTTGAAAATACATAAGTAAAAGAGGTTCAGGCATGGCCGAATGGCCAGCCCTCTCCATGATCAAGTGACCGAATATTCAAAGAGATTAAACTGTCAAAAGATGTCTAATACAATAGATAAATGTTCTATATATACTAGACTAGCTACTAGGGTTTACATGAGTAAGTAATTGATGCATAAATCCACTTCCGGGGCCCACTTAGTGTGTGCTTGGGCTGAGCTTGATCTATCCACGAGCTGAGGCTTCTTTTGGAGTTGAACTTCGAGTTATGACGTGTTTTGGGCGTTCAACTTCGAATCATGACGTTTTTCTGGCGTTTAACTCCAGACAGCAGCATGTACTTGGCGTTCAACGCCAAGTTACGTCGTCATTCTTCGAATAAAGTATGGACTATTATATATTTCTGGAAAGCCCTAGATGTCTACTTTCCAACGCCGTTGAGAACGCGCCAATTGGAGATCTGTAGCTCCATAAAATCCATTTCGAGTGCAGGGAGGTCAGAATCCAACAGCATCAGCAGTCCTTTTGTCAGCCTTTTTCAGAGTTTTGCTCAAATCCCTCAATTTCAGTCAGAATTTACCTGAAATCACAGAAAAACACACAAACTCATAGTAAAGTCCAGAAATGTGAATTTAACATAAAAACTAAGGAAAACATCCCTAAAAGTAGCTTGAACTTACTAAAAACTACCTAAAAACAATGCCAAAAAGCGTATAAATTATCCGCTCATCAGGACCGCTGCAGCGCACCTCCGCCGGCCTCCACCCCAACCCTCACCCCCTCTTCTCAACCATACCCCCAACCCTCCACCATTCAACCCCTCCTGCACCCTTGCCACCACCCCTGCTCCACTGCCGCGCCGTCGTGCTTCCCCCGATGCCGCCACATCTCCACTACCTTCCCTCTGCTCTATCCCTTGTTCGTACACGCACCAGGTTCCGCCTTACTGCGATTCCTCCTTGCGGTTTTTCAGTTTGTTTTCCAATTTTTTGTTCCAAATAGGCTAGATAGAGATGCATGTTTGTAGTGGATTTTAGGTGGTTAGGTAGCTAGGATATGGTTAGTCGATTTAGGCCTAATAATTGCACCGTTCTTGTTATCTATTTATCTGTTCTGCAATTGTAATCTTACTGTGATGTTTATACTGTTCATATGCTGCTCTTAACTGTTGCATGCTGCTGTTACACTACTCTTTCATATTCATGTAATTTGTGCAACCTTATTTCTATTCATATGAACTGTTTTATTTTCTTGCTATTTGTTTTCCGGACCATCCAATTTTAGCCAGAATGCTGCCTAATTTTCTGCAAATTGTTTCCTTTTTTACATTCAGGAATTGGTTTTGGCATTTCTCAATTTGGCACTACTCAACCAAACCAATTCTTGAATGCACGGGCATGCTTCCTTATTCCTTTCGGCTTCCTGGTTAACAAATTGCTTTATTGATGATGTGATTTTAATTTTTACTACTTCTGTATCTTTCTGATTCATCATCAATACCCTGTTATCCCTGCTTGAATTTGGGTGGATTATTCTTTAAATGTGTGAATTTATTGTTACCTAGGAAACCATTCTCATGCCACTTACCTTTAACCTTTTTTCACTAACTCACTCTTTAACTTTCTAACTTCCTTTTTACATCCTAACCATTTTAACTTTGAAAACTTCTCCTTTCTGTTTTCCTTTATTTACTTTAACTTTCTAACTCAAGGCATGATTACTACTTTTCCTTCTTAACATGAATTCCACTTAGCATGTATTTTGGATTGTCATTTTTATTTTCAGACTTTTTCCTTATACACAATCCCGAATACTCACATCTTTCACTCAATTCTCGCTTCTCTTGCTCTTTTGCCACTTTATGCTTATATTTCCATTATCTTATTTGCTTACTTGTTTTCCTACTTTCATTCCTCAATTATATCCTGGTAATTATGTCTTTCAGGATGTCTGACTCTCAAAGCAGGGGAAAGGGCAAAGTAACCACTGGCAAAAGGAAAAGAGGCGAATCCTCTGCTTCCATCCTTGGCATCTTACATGATGACTCCTGGCGGGAGAAGAACTTTACCCCACAGGAAAAAGCTGATCAGTTGGTACCTGCGGCTGACCCGGTTAAATTTGCAAACAAATACTGTGAGCTGAAGTACCCTATTTTTGCCACATCCAGGAACCTATACCTGGAAAAGACTCTCAAAATTCCAGAAGAACTTAAGTAGTACACTTCAGATCAGATCAAATAAAGAGGCTGGTTCTTCCTGGAGAGAAATTTGACTGAGATCAACTTATCCTGGGTAAGAGAATTCTACTGTAACTACTTTCTATCATCCCTGGATGCAGTACAGCTCAGAGGCAAACAAGTTCTGGTCACTGAGGAAGCAATTGAAGACATTCTCCAGCTTCTACCAAAATCAGATCAGCCAGATGGTTACCAGAAAGCTGAGGAGGATATGAGATTCATGAGGTTTGATTGGGATGCAGTGAAACGGGATATCACCCTTGATCCTACTGTTCCATGGGTCATGGGAAAGAGCACAGTAGTACCCAAGGGAATCAGGCTGATATATCTGAATGATGAGGCTTGGCTATGGCAACAAATTCTGAGTAACTACATGATGCCGAGCACTCATGAGACGGAGGTGCCAGCTGCTATGATTACCCTCATCTGGTGTGTGATGACGGGTAAGAACTTATATCTACCCCGCTTCATCCGGCATTACATGACCAGAGTCCATGTTAGAGGCACCCTCCCCTTTCCATTCCTGATTACTCAGTTGGGTCACCAAGCTGAGGTACCTTGGGAGGTTGCTGATGAAAAGCCACCCGCCGCGGACTGCAAAAAGATCATCCCTCACAGTCGAAAGTTTCAGGCTTTCGGCTATCGACCTCCATTTCTCACTGACTCTGCTGAGGCAGTTACTTCTTCAGCTGCTCCTTCTGCTTCCATTAGCCCAGCACCACCACTGCATCCCCCACCTGCTCCTGAGCCCGTCTACCTTCTGGTGCACCAACTCTTTGACCGCTTAGACCATATGGAGCACCGTCACCAGCAGCACTTTGAGAGGTCTAAACGTCGCAACAAGTGACGTTATGAGAGGTCTGAGCGTTGCCACAAGCGGCGCTATGAGCACCTCAAGCTGATGATCCGATCTGGTAGCAACATCCCCTTTGAGCCCGACACGCCCTCCGACACATCTAAGGAGGAGGTGAGCGATCATGAGGAGGAGACAGCTACCCAGGTTGAGCAGGGAGGACCCGAGCATACTATACCACACCATGAGGAGCACCACCAGCTACAAACTGATCCAGACATTCCTCTACGGACAGAGCCCCCACTTCAGCAGACCACTCCTCCTACCCTCACAGAGACTGCAGACCCTCAGCCTACCATCGAGACACCAGCAGCCCATCCTTCCGGAGATGACATTTCTTCACACCCAGTCTGAGTGAGCATCGAGGATGATGCTATTATTTAAGTGTGGGGAGGTCGCCATCTCTGGCATCTATTTCTTTTGGTGAACCACTACAGACTCTTATCTTATTTTGTCCATTTTCTGTATTTTATTTGCACATTTTTTCTCTCTTTTATTTTTGTTGTACTTTTGCATTCTGCACTTTGGGCTGTATATATCTTGGATATTTTAGTTTAATTTGCATCTTAGTTTACTAGTTATGTATTAAGTGGATTAATTAGTATAGTTTACCCTTTTTAGCATATGATAGTTGATTTGATTGAAAAATAAAAAGAGTAAGCTAGGAACCATAGTATAGTAAAACAATCCACACACCTTGTATATATAACATTACATGTTAGTTAATTAACAACATTTCTTTAAGGAGAAACACTAGGATTTTAAAGGAGGCACGCGACGCGACAGCGTCGTTGACACGTCCGTGTCAAAATGGCGCCGTTGCCGGGGAATTGCAAACGTGTGCCTTATTATTAGTTATTGTAAATATTTTTCTTTTACTTGTTTATTTGTTTTTGTTTTCCCTTCTTATTTCTGATAACTACTATGAATTCTCACCCCTCTCGCTTTGAGTTTGGTTCTAATTTTGTTGAAAGGAATGGAAGCTATAACAGGAATATGCATCACGGTCTAAGTAATCAAAGATGGATGGAGCCGAGAGGATATGATCAACCCTTGAGGCAACAACACCTTCCAAGATATCATGGACAGAAACCATTCTACAATGCATGCCAAACTGATAGATATGGTGGACCCCCTTGTAGTTACCAACAAGCCCCACCCTATGCTCAGACACTATCCTTTCAACATAGCTTCGAACCACCATACTCACAAGCTTCTTTTCGCCATTCACCATTGTATGATCCTTATCCGCCCCAACGCCAATCCAATTACTCCCAAGAACCACCACTCCCCTATGCACCATGTCTATATCCATCAAGCCAAGAATCACAGGTTCGCTTCGAAGAATCAGTAGATCAATTTCACGCAACTCTTCATCAACTAGAGCAAGCAATAAATCAATTATCTTCCAGACGTTCAGACACTCAAAGAACTCCCATAGCTTCATATGGAGAATCTAATGAAGAACGCAGCATGAAGGAGACACTAGAAACTCCAGTGGACAACATAGAGCATAATTTCATATTGGAACAAGTAGAGGACGCCGTCATTGTAGAAGAAGAAGAGTTGGTTGAAGATTTAGGAGATGCCGAACCTCCACGGGAATCCAGAGATGTGGAGAATTCCGTCAAGGACGTTACAACTGATGCTAAGGAGGATAGTGCACAACCCCCAAGGCAGGTATACTATGAAGAACTGGATGGAATAACCCAAGACGCATATCTCCTTGATGATGATAATCACAAGTCAACTCCTCTTAGCAATGAAGTTGCATCCGCAAGTGAATTCTTTGAGACAGAAGAATCTTCCCCAAGTGAATACGAAGATGATGCAGAGGCTGACTTTTCTCAACCTCCTACTTATGACTCAAGTGATGAGGAAGATATCAATGACTTTGATCAAAGTATGGTTGAAATGGAAGAAATTTTCAAAGAAGTAGAGGAATTCACTAAAGACCACAAGGGAGTAGAGCTTGCAGAACCACTGGAAACACCTATCCCAAGGCCACTACCACCCAATACAAACCTCAAGTGGGTAAAATCCTTAACTTTCATCTTTACCTTTCCAGTTGAATATGGTTTACTTGAAACAGGTGGCCAGCTTAGAGCTCTTTACGGCTTTAAGAGTAAAAGGGAAATGACTCACACTCAGAGTTGGTGTACAAGATTCAATGAGGCTTTGCACTTCAATTTAAGGTGCCAGGATTGGTGTCAAGCTCAATTGAAAGGATCTCGAAAGCTGTTTGGTTACTGCAGTGAGAATTCAAACTACTCACCACCCGGCTAGAAAAATATAGATCAAGACAAAGATGGGTGTAGAAGAAAAGTTTGGGATCCTGGAGTCTGTTCTGACATTCAACACCCCGGGAGCCTTGAAGCCTGTTTGAACTCACCTAAGGGCTTTACATGCCTCGTTTGGGACCCCAGAGGCTGTTGGAATTCCAAACATTGGTGGAGATTCCTGGATCAGTACAAGCATAAGCCACCATGACAAGGAGCTCATCAAATTTCCAACTTAAGGACTTTAACTAAAAGTGCTAGGTGGGAGACAACCCACCATGGTATGATCGTCCCTTTTTCATTTTAGTCTGTTTTTGAATTTTGATTGAACCTAAAATTTTTGCATGACATTCATTGCATTTTGCATTCTGCATACTGCATCAAAAAAAAAGAGAGACGTGATCGACGTGCTAGCGTCTACGACGCACTAGCATCGTTTGTGTAGCGAAACTGAACAGAGAGTTGCGCGAGAGACGCGCGGGAGTGGTACGTGGCGCACAAGCCACACCACGCGTACGCGTGCCACACGCGTACGCGCCCCTGCAAAAAGTCTAACCCACGGGTAAGCGTCACCGATGCGTCTGCGTGGGTGTGTGAATCAGCGTTATTGGAGTTTCGCACAGAAAGTTGTGCAGGAGTGCAGATGGCCTCGTGCGTTTTGCATGATCCCTATTCACGCGTACGCATGACGGTCGCTCTCACGTCTCTCCCCTATACGCTCACCCACGCGTCCGCGTGTGCGACGCGTTCGAGCCGTTAGCACCGTGCAGCTTGCACGCAGCGCGCCGCCTAATCAGTTTCCTTTTCTTCTCTTTTCTAATCCTATTTCTTTCTCCTTTTCCTCCCTCTTCTCTTCTTCATTCTTCTTCTACCTTTTGCACTTTTCTTAATTTTCTTTTTAGCATAATTATTTATGGTCTCTTTTTCTTTCTTCTTCATGTATTTTTATGTTGGTGTTGGAACTTTATTTAGGTCTTTCACTATTACTTATGGATTATTATGGAGTTGTTTGACAATTCATATTATTTGTTTTCAAAATGCTTGCATGTTCCAAATTTATTTTTCCCCTATCATATTAAACATGCATACTAAGTGTTTGTGAAAAAACCCGTATGGCATTGTGCATTCTTCATTATTCCATCCTTCTACTCTAATGCCTGTTTTTTTTCACAAAACCCTTTCCAATATTTTATTAATCAAATATAATTGTCAATACAAACGTTATTGTTAGTTTCTTACGACTAATAATATATTAGGGCTTTTAATGCTTGATTTATGCTACTCATGCCTTTGCCAGCATGCCAATAAAAATCTTGCATTTAATTGCCTCAAATTATCATGCTATGTTTCCATTGATGTCCTAATTTCATGAAGTCGCGACCATGTGTTAACGACATTCTTCTTTATTTTGGCATGATTATTACTCGTACTGCCCTCCCCCTTGCTCTATCCCTTTGACTTCATGTCCCTTTCTCCTCTCCCATTTCAGGATGGCCACCAGGAAGGGTAAAAAGAAAGACTCTACAACGAGCACCGGCTGAGGAACCACAACCCCGCCCACCTGCACATCATTGCATGCACCGAGGACGGTGCAATCTTTAAGTGTGGAGAGGTCGATACCGATCTCCACAGGTTAGTTAGTCCCTTCTCAACACCAATTTTTATTTTTCATTGTTGCATTTGCATGTTTGATTGCATGTTTGTTTGATTTTGTGCATATATTACCATTACTTGGTTGAAGTAACATTTTCTTTTTCAAGAAACTTTTTAGAGCATTTCACTAATTTGAATTAAAATTTTTGTTAAACTTGTCTGAAGAAATATTATATTGGAACATGATTTAAAGCTCGAACACACAAAACCAGTGAGATTTTGAGCCTACTTTATTTGTTTGCATTTTACCAACCAATATTTTACTTTTGGTGTGTGTTTTTCTCTTTAAAATTGTGATCTTTGTCTTGCTTAATTCTATATTTCCATTATTTGATGTATACATGCACTTATATGATTGAGGCCTTGTTTCACTGAGCTTACATACTCATATGGCCTTACCTTTCATTATCCTTTGCAAATCAATGTTGAGCCATTTTACCCCTTTGTTATTTACTTTAGCACATCATTAACTCTAAGCGAAAAACAATAATGTCCTTAATTTGAATCCTTGATTAGCTTAGACTAATGAAAGCGCGCATAAATTAAGTGTGGGGAAAATGGGTTTGGAAACGTTTGGTTTGAGAATTGACTATGTTAAACTTTGTGTGAAAATGTGAAAAATGTTAAGAACATGTTTATGCATTCAAAACCTTAATCATATGCATTGAAAAAAAAAATTTAAGAAAAGAAAAAAAAAGGAGCAGAAAAATAAAAAGGGACAAAATGCCCCAAAGTAAATGGCAATAGCAATGCATATGTACTATACTCAAAACTTGGAATGCATAAATATGTAGTAAACGCAGTTAATGGGTAGTTATTGATTGTATATTACATGGCTTGTCCTAAGTTAGGTGGAAAGTTTATGTTAATTAAGGATTCAGATTTTAGTCCACTTGGCCAAATACAATCCTACATTGACCCTAACCCCATTCAACCCTTAAAAGACCTCTTGATTTGTGTATTGGTGCATTAAATTTTTTGTTGATTGTTAGATGAAGAGCAAGCTATAGAAAGCAAGATTAGTAGAGAATTGAGAGAATTGACCCTAGACACTTGAGAGTTAGAATGATATACACTACCATTAAGGGTTCAGTGCTTAATTCTATGTTCCCTGCTTTCATGAGCTATCTTCTTCTTGCAAGTTATTTATACTATATTTTGTGATTTGAATTAAAGAAATCCAGTTCATATTTGTTCTTGAAAGATTTATTTACTTTCTCACCAAGTAGGTAGAATCATTTTAGCATGTGGTTGCATTCACATTCATAGGTTACATTGCATGAGTCCTATTTTTTTCTACTCATTTATTTTGTCTCCTTGAGCTTAGCATGAGGACATGCTAAAGTTTAAGTGTGGGGAGGTTGATGAACCACTATTTTATGGTTTATATTGTGTTTAATTGAGTGGTTTTATCAAGCTTTTCATCCACTTATTCATATGATTTGCATGTATTTACAATTCCTTCCTAAAAATATTCTATGATTGAAAACTTGCTTCCTAAAGACTTTTTAATTGTATATTTTTATTTTTTTCCGTACCATTCGATGCCGTAATTTGTGTGCTAAGTGTTTCAGGCTTCATAGGACAGGAATGGCGTATGGAATGAAGAGGAAGCGTGCAAAAGTGGAAGGAACACCAGGAATTGAGGAGATGACCAGTGAGAAGTCACGCGGTCGCATGGCTCATGCGACCGCGCGAAATGGAAGAAATCAGAGTGACGCGTTTGCGTGCCTGACGCGACCGCGCAGATTGGAAGCTGCATGAACGACGCGAATGCGTGGACGACGTGCACGCGTGGTACAAAAAAAATGCTGAGTGACGCGATAGCGTGGACGACACGACCGCGTGATATGCGCGATCTGCAAAAATTACAGAATACGCTGAAGACAGTTTCGAGCCGTATTTTGACCCAGAGTTTGGCCCAGAAACACAAATTAAAGTTAGGAAACATGCAGAGACTCGACAAATCGGATTAGAATTCATTTTTCATAATTTAGATGTAGTTTTTAGAGAGAGATGTTCTCTCCTCTCTCTTAGGTTTTAGGATTAGGATTTCTTTTAGTCATTAGGATTGCTTCTTCGTACTAGGTTCAATAATTTATGTTTCTCTTCTATTTTTGTTTACTCTGAAGCTTTTATTTGTATTTGATTTATGTTGCCCAATTGGCTTATGAACTTTTCCATGTTATAATTGACATCTTCATTCAATTTGAGGTATTTCAGACATATGACTTTTATTTAGTTTCTTATATTCTTGGCTTTAGTTGATTGATTGGTGACTCTTGAGTTATCAAACTCAGCAGTTGATTAATATTTGAAGTTTGCTGGTTGATTTGGATCCCTCTAAAGCTAGTCTTTCCTTAGGAGTTGACTAGGACATGAAGAATCAAATTAATTGGTCCACTTGACTTTCCTTTATTTAGTAAGGGTTGAGTGAGAGCAACGGACAATATTCATCACACCTGATAAGGATAACTGGGATAGGACTTCCAGTTTTCATATCTTGCCAAGAGGTTTTTTTCATTATTAATTTATTAATTTCTGCAACCCATTTCTCTTGCTCAAAACCTTTTTCAAAACCCAAAACACTGTTTTCCATAACCAATAATAAAACACACCTCGCTGCAATTCCTTGAGAAGACGACCCGAGGTTTGAATACTTGGTTTATAAATTTTATTGGGTTTGTTACTTGTGACAACCAAACGTTTGTACGAAAGGATTTTCTGTTGGTTTAGAAGCTATACTTACAACGCGACTATTTTTATAAAATTCTTTACTAGCAAAAAAATCCGATTGTCAAAATGGCGCCGTTGCCGGGGAATTGCAAATGTGTGCCTTATTATTGGTTATTGTAAATATTTTTCTTTTACTTGTTTATTTGTTTTTATTTTTCCTTCTTATTTTGGATAACTACTATGAATTCTCACCCCTCTCGCTTTGAGTTTGGTTCTAATTTTGTTGAAAAGAATGGAAGCTATAACAGGAATACGCATCACAGAATGGTTGTTGATAGTCCATTAGAGGTGGTTGTCGCCATGAGGGTTGATCAAATCCTTGTGGCTTCTCCCATCTTTGATTGTTCCAACCTTGATGCCTTTTCTCACTGTAGTTCCCATTCCTAACAACAACATTGGAATCAAACTTGAAGCCAGAGGGGTGAGAGTTCATAGTATTACGAGAAAATAAAAACAAAAACTAACAAAAAGAAAATATTTTGAAAAAGATATGATTTTTGAAAAAAAAAGATAAAATAAGATTTTGAAAAAGATATGATTTTTTGAAATAAGATAAGATAAGATTTTGAAAAGATATGATTTTTTTGAAAAAGATTTGATTTTTTTGAAAAATAAGATAAGATAAGATAAAAATTTTAAAATAAAAATCTGAAAATTTTTTTTTGAAAAATATTTACAATAACCAATAATAAGGCACACGTTTGCAATTCCCTAGCAACGGCGCCATTTTGATGATCGGATTTTTTTTGCTAGTAAAGAATTTTATATAAATAGTTGTGTTATAAGTATAGCTTCTAAACCAACAGAAAATCCTTTCGTACAAACGTTTGGTTGTCACAAGTAACAAACCCAATAAAATTTATAAACCAAAGTATTCAAACCTCGAGTCGTCTTCTCAAGGAATTGCAGGGAGGTGTGTTTTATTATTGGTTATGGAAAATAGTGTTTTGGGTTTTGAAAAGGGTTTTGAGCAAGAGAAATGGGTTGCAGAAATTAATAAATTAATAACGAAGAAATATCTTAGCAAGGTATGAAAACTGGAAGTCCTATCCTAGTTATCCTTATCAATGGTGATGAGAATTATACTTTTGCTCCCACTAAGTCAACATCTAACTATGAAGGTCAGTTAAGTGGATAAATTAATTCAACACCTAAAGTCCTAGTCAACTTCTTAGGAAAGACTAGAGTTATAGGAATCTAAATTAATCAGCAAGAATAATAATTATCAATCACGATGAGTTTGACAACTCAAGAGTTACCAATTAATCAACCAAAGCCAATAGTAAATAATCTAAATTATTTATATAAAGAAAGGGAAGCAATCATAAGTCTGAAATACCTTAATGTGTATTAATTAAGAAAATCATAACATGAATGGTCCATAAGCCAATTTGACAACATATAAAATTAACAAATAAGAGAAGTCAAAACAAAGGAATATTGAACCTGATATAAAGATGAGATAATCCTAAGGTTAATAGAAATTCTAAGTCCTAAATTCTAATCCTAAGAGAGAGGAGATAACCTCTCTCTCTAAAAGCTACATCTAAAACTATCTATGAATGTCTGTTGTACGCTGTATCCAGTATATGGTATATCCTCTATGAATGGATAGATTCCTCCATTTATAACCCCTTAATATGTGTTCTCTGGGCTTGGATCTGGGCCAAAAAGGGCCCAGAAGTTGCTGGAGCCGACTTCTACAAATTCTGCAGATCGTGCACGTCACGCGTCCGCGTGGGTCACGCGGTCGCGTCATTTGAAGTTTTGCTCTTCCACGCGGTCGCGTCAGTCATGAGTTCGCGTCAGTTGTGTTTCGCACGTCACGCGTTCGCGTCGTCCATGCGCTCGCGTCGATGCTAATTTGTGCAAAGCATGCGTTCGCGTCATCCATGTGGGCACGTCACTGTCAGTTTCTCCAAAACTCCAATTTTGTGCTTTCCTTCCATTTTTGTAAGTTTCCTTTCCATCCTTTAAGTCATTCCTGCCCTATAAAACCTGAAAGTACTCAACACACAAATCATGGCATCGAATGGTAATAAAGGATCATTAAATTTTGATTATTTTAAAGCATAGGAAACATGTGTTCTCATATGTCATATCCTGAGGAAGTAATTACAAAACCATGCAAATTCATATGAATAAGTAGGTGAAGAGTTGATAAAATCATTCAATTTAAGTACAAGATTTATTATGAAATAGTGGTTTATAAATCATCCATTCCATACACCAAATTCTACTTAAAAAACTCAACATCTTCACAAAATATCATTTCACAAAATATCATTTCACCATCTTCAACATTTACCAACATCACAAACTATCATTTCACTATATTCAGCATTTATCAACATCAACAAGACTCATCATTCATCATCAATCCTCACAATCATCATTATCCAACCCTACATCATAGATCAACATCATCATTCATCGAAATCATCACAATCATCAAAGTCATCATATATCACAATTATCAACAACCAATTTAATCATATCCTAAGGTCTACTAGCCTAAGTGTCTAGAAATTTTACATATTACATAGAGAAAACCGAAACCATACCTTAACCGATTTTCCAAAAAGCACAAACACCAAAAGCTTTATTCCAACAAGATCAACAAGCCTCAAGCACCAACACCACTTCCAAAACTCGCCAATTATCAAGCTATTAACATACCAAGAATCACGCTATGCCTAATCAAAACATCAAACCATAAGATTTTGAAGAGGATTACTTTACTCAATGATATTAGGAGCAAAATCCAACAATATTCCAATGCTAGATCACTTCTAAACAACCAAAATCACAAAACTTACTCAAAAACCAAACCCAAAATAACAGAAATGTTAGGCTAGGAAAATGGAGCACAAGTTTTGAGTTCTTACTAGAAAAACTTATTTAAAAATGAAGAGCTTGAAGAGAGCTTCATGTGGCTACAAACGGCTCGTCAATCGGAGCTCCGTAGCTAAAGATGTGAGCAAAAGAAGATGAAGGTGAATAGTGTTCCTCCCTCTCTTCTCTTCTCTCTTCTCTCTCCTCTCTCTCTCTCTCTCTCTCTCTCTCTCTCTCTCTCTCTCTCTCTCTCTCCCATTAAAATGAGCTGAATGCTCATTAATAGAGCACATATATGTTGGACCCAACTTGGACCATATTCAACCCGTTAGCGTTTTTAGCCCATTTGGCCGACTTTGGGCTAAAACCTTTAAGATTAGCACCCAGTTTTCATTCCAAATTATTTTTTTCCTTTCAAAATAATAAATTAAATTTTCGAAATCTTATTTTTCTCAATACGTGGTACCGGTCATATTAGAGCTGGTACTACCAGCTTAAGTGCCAATATGCATTTTTAAAAAAAATTCCGAAAAAGATACATTTTCCTACTCAGAAAAATTCATTGAATTCAAATTTCACATTTATATATTCAAAATAAAATTTTCATATTTTCAAACTTATTCTGGACAATTAAAAATTATTTTTTTTAAAACAGTTATTCCGGTTCTTACAATCTCCCCTCCTAATTAGGAATTTTTTCCACAAAATTTGAATCGCATGATATTTCTTCCACGAAGTGTCCTACTACTAACGTCATCAACCTAATCAAATCATCAAAGCATCTCCTCTGTCATAGCTCTACCGTGTCGATGTTCCTTCGCACCATCCGCTGCGTCACGCCGATTATCTGTCACTGAGAACTCGAATTGCTCCACTACATCGAACCGAAATTTTCCTTTAAACCAAATACCACTTTTGTAACATTTTCCAAAACCTTCAAAACAAGTTCAATCTAAACCAGTTCAATGTTAAAGCTTTTTTTTAAAAGACACAAAAATCATTTATTCTTAAATCAATTACATTAAATCATCATTTTTCTTAAATTCATTAAAATTTTTAAATCATAGCCTTTCAATTTGAATCCCTTTTAATGAGTTAAATTACAAACCAAATTCAAAAATTAACAAAATCATAGAACTCACTTTTTCTATAAACTATACTATTCAAACCAAGAGTTCCGACCCAATTCTAAAACTTAATCATTCAAACCAAAAGTTCCAAACCAAATTTCAAAATTATTCTAGGCTTTAAAACTTTTTCAACACTATTCAAGACCATACTGGATAGAAACTAAAAATCTTAATTAAAAACTGCAAAAGCAATGGTGCGCGGAATTTAACTTTGCTCAACTGAACCAGCTAGTGCACTTGGTCATCTAAGTAATACCTGAGGTGAGTCAGGGTCAATTTCACGAGGATTGTCGGCTTGGATCAAACAGTGGTTATCTTGTAAATCTTAGTCAGGTGGATAGAAAAGTTGTGTAGTTTTTAAACGCATAAAAGTAAAATAAATATAACGTTACTCAGTAATTGTGAATTCAATGATAAGAAGATGGTTAAGGCCATGGAGATGCTTTGTTCTTCTGGATCAATCCTTTCTTACCATCTACTCTAACTGTGAATGATTTCTTCTATAGCAGGCTATATGTGATCAACGCCGGTTGAAAGGCCGCTAATCTTCCTCTAGGCTGAACACCATGTTTAGTGCGCATCCAGTTTGAATGAGGCTGAAGCTCCTGCAGTTCATACCCTTAGTGATCCTACTCAAAACACCACAGACAAGGTCAAATCTTCCGGATCAGAGAATGTTGCGCCTTGATTCTAGCCTTTACCATAAAGACACTAATATCTCCATACCTCGGCTAAACTGATGTCTCAAGAAGTCTCCAACGAAGTCGTGGATTAGCCGTCTAAGAGGTGTATCCTCAAGCTAGTGGTTCATTGATATCCGATAAAAGATGCTCGCTGAACCCATGTAGAATAGAGATAACTTATGATGGTTAAACTCATTCATAAGGTTGAAGAACGAAGATACATCTTAGGAGAGAATCAAACACGAATTGAAATAGAACAGTAGTGCTTCTATTAATCCAGAAAACTCAGCAGAGCTCCTAACTTTAACCTAGGAGGTTTAGTGGCTCATACTATACAATAAAACTCGAAAATATGAAATAATGTTCTATGGTGGTTGAAGATCCTAAAACAAGAGGGATCTTCTCCTATATATACTAATCTAATAACTAAGGATTACAGAAATATGATAGGCTTAGGCTTGTAGTGCAAAAATCCACTTCTGGAGACCACTTGGTGAGTGTTTGGGCTGAGCTAAGGGTGTCTCCATGTGCTAGTAGGGCTCTTGGGTGTTGAACGCCCCCTTTGGGCGTTGGATGCCAGCTGCTCCCGTTTGCGCGTCCAACGCCAGAAAGGGGGTAGATGACTGGCGTTGAATGCCAATTTTGGGGCTTCATCTTCAAAGACAAGTATGGACTATTATATCTTGGTAGAAGCCCTGGATGTTAGCTTTCCATATCTGTTAAGAACGCTCCATTCGAATATCTGTAGCTCCAGAAATATTTGCTTGAATGCACGGAGATCATATCCTAATAGCATCTGCTACGCTTTTCTTGCCTCTGAATCTGACTTTGTCAAAACTCACAGATTTCAGCCAGAAAATACCTGAAATCACCATACAACACAACAACTCATAGTAGAATCCAAAAATGTGAATTTTACTCTAAAACCTATGAAAACATAATAAAACATAAACAAAACATGCTAAAAACTATATGAAAATGATGTCAAAAAGCGTATAAAATATCCACTCATCACAATACCAAACTTAAATTGTTGTTTGTCCCCAAGCAACTAAAAAGAAAGTGGGATAAAAAGAAGAGTAAGATACAATAAATCTCAGAGTTTTCAATGAAGCTCAGTTTCAATTATATGAGCGGGACTTAGTAGCTTTTTGCTTCTGAATAGTTTTGGCATCCTTAGGAACTTAGAATCCAGATGATATTATTGACTCTCTTAGTTTAGTTCTTTTTTATGCTTGAACACAGCTTTTAGAGTCTTGGTCATGGCCCCAAGCACTTTGTTTACCACCGGATACATAAATTCCACAGACACTTAACTGGGTAAACCCTTTCGGATTGTGATTCAGGTTTGCTAGAATCCCTAGATAGAGGTGTCCAGAGTTCTTAAGCACACTCTTTTTGCTTTGGATCACGACTTTAACTGCTCAGTCTCAAGTTTTTTACTTTACACCTTCACACCACAAGCACATAGTTAGGGACACTGTTCCTTTGGAGTGCTTAGTCCAAGATTTTGTTTCTTTTAGGCCCTCCTAAGCATTGATGCTCAAAGCCTTGGATCCTTTTGCCCTTGCCTTTTGGTTTAAAAGGTTATTGGCTTTTTTCTCTTACCTTTTGGTTTAAAGAGCTATTGGCTTTTTCTATTGCTCCTTTCTTTTTCTTTTTTTTTGCATGCAATTGTTTTTTTCTTTTCATTGTGATGAGCGGATAATTTATACGCTTTTTGGCATTGATTTTAGGTAGTTTTTAGTAAGTTCAAGTTACTTTTAGGGATGTTTTCATTAGTTTTTATGTTAAATTCACATTTCTGGACTTTACTATGAGTTTGTGTGTTTTTCTGTAATTTCAGGAAAATTCTGACTGAAATTGAGGGACTTGAGCAAAACTCTGAAAAAGGCTGACAAAAGGACTGCTGATGCTGTTGGAATCTGACCTCCCTGCACTCGAAATGGATTTTCTGGAGCTACAGAACTCTAATTGGCGCGCTCTCAACGGCGTTGGAAAGTAGACATCCAGGGCTTTCCAGCAATATATAATAGTCCATACTTTATTTGGAAATTGACGACGTAACTTGGCGTTGAACGCCAAGTACATGCTGCTGTCTGGAGTTAAACGCCAGAAAAACGTCATGATCCGGAGTTGAACGCCCAAAACACGTCATAACTCGGAGTTCAACTCCAAGAGAAGCCTTAGCTCGTGTATTGATCAAGCTCAGCCCAAGCATACACCAAGTGGGCCCCGGAAGTGGATTTATGCATCAATTACTTACTCATGTAAACCCTAGGAGCTAGTTTATTATAAATAGGATGATTTACTAATGTATTAGACATCTTTGGTCTCAGTTTTGTTTTATTCTTCATCCTAAGAGGCTATTGATCACGTTTTAGGGGGCTGGCCATTCGGCCATGCCTGAACCTTTCACTTATGTATTTTCAACGGTGGAGTTTCTGCACACCATAGATTAAGGGTGTGGAGCTCTGCTGTACCTCAAGTATTAATGAAGTTCTATTTTCTTTTATTCAAATCTCTCTTATTCTTATTCCAAGATATTCATTCGTACCCAAGAACATGATGAATGTGATGAGTAAATAACCCTCATTATCATTCCCACTTATGAACGCGCGTGATTGACAACCACTTCCGTTCTACATGCAACAGAGCTTGAATGTGTATCTCTTAGATTCCCCAACAGAATCTTCGTGGTATAAGCTAGATAGATGGCAGCATTTATGAGAATCCGGAAAGTCTCACCTTGTCTGTGGTATTCCGAGTAGGATTCCGGTAATGAATGACTGTGACGTGCTTCAGACTTGCAAGTGCTGGGCGTTAGTGACAGACGCAAAAGAATCAAAGGATTCTATTCCAGTAGGCACAGGAACCAACCAGTGATTAGCCGTGCTGTGACAGAGTGCGTGAGCGTAGTTTTCACTGCGAGGATGGGATGTAGCCATCAACCATGGGTGATGCCTCCAGACGATTAGCCATGCGAGTGACAGCCGCAGAGGATCATTTTCCCGAGAGGATTGAAAGTAGCCACCGCTGATGGTGAACCCCTATACACAGCTTGCCATGGAAAGGAGTAAGAAGGATTGAGTTGAAGCAGTAGGAGAACAGGCGTCCTTGAGCCATACAGCATCTTCATATACTTAACTGAAATTCCTACCAATAAATCTACATAAGTATTCTATCCCTTTCATTATTTTCTGTTTATTATTTATTTTAGAAAATCCATAATCAATTGGTTTAATCTGCCTAACTGAGATTTACAAGGTGACCATAGCTTGCTTCATACCAACAATCTCTGTGGGATCGACCCTTACTCACGTAAGGTTTATTACTTGGACGACCCAGTACACTTGCTGGTTAGTTGAATGGAGTTGTGAATTCCACAAGAGACACAATAGTTTTTGTGTACATACCAAAGAGCCAATATTATTGATCACAATTTCGTCCACCAAGTTTTTGGCGCCGTTGCCGGGGATTGTTCGAGTATGGACAACTGATGGTTCATCTTGTTGCTCAGATTAGGTAATTTTCTTTTCAAAAATTTTTCTTTTCGTTTTTCCAAAAATATTTTTCGAAAAAAAAAATATATAGAAAATCATAAAAATCAAAATATTTTGTGTTTCTTGTTTGAGTCTTGAGTCAAATTTTAAGTTTGGTGTCAATTGCATGCTTTTAAAAATTTTTCTTGCATTTTTCGAAAATCCCATGCATTCATAGTGTTCTTCATGATCTTCAAGTTGTTCTTGACAAGTCTTCTTGTTTGATCTTGATGTTTTCTTGTTTTGTGTCTTTTCTTGTTTTTCATGTGCATTCTTGCATTCATATTTTCCAAGCATTAAAAATTTCTAAGTTTGGTGGCTTGCATGTTTTCATTGCATCAAAGATTTTTCAAAATTATGTTCTTGATGTTCATCATGATCTTCAAAGTGTTCTTGGTGTTCATCTTGACATTCATAGCATTCTTGCATGCATTCATGGTTTTGATCTAAAAATTTCATGCATAAAGTATTTTTGTTGTTTTTCTCTCTCATAATTAAAAATTCAAAAATCAAAAAAAAAATATCTTTTCCTTATTTTCCTCCAAATTTTCAAAATTTTGGGTTGACTTGGTCAAAAAATTTTTAAAATTAGTTGTTTCTAACAAGTCAAGTCAAAATTTCAATTTTAAAAATCTTATCTTTTTAAAATCTTTTTCAAAAATCATATCTTTTTCATTTTTTTTATAATTTTCGAAAATTTCAAAAATCTTTTTCAAATTATTTTCAAAATCTTTTTCTTATTTTTACATCTAATTTTCGAAAATTCACTAATAATTAATGTGATTGGTTCAAAAATTTGAAGTTTGTTACTTTCTTGTTAAGAAAGGTTCAATCTTTAAGTTCTAGAATCTTATCTTGTAGTTTCTTGTTAGTGAAGCAAATAATTTTAAAATTTTTGAATTAAATCTTTTTATCTTTTATTTTATCTTTTTCAAAAATTTTATCTTTTTCAAAATTTGATTTCAAAATATCTTATCTAACTTGCTATCTTCTTATCTTTTTCAATTTTGATTTCAAATCTTTTTCAATCAACTAACTAACTTTTTGTTTGTTTCTTATCTTTTTCAAAATCACCTAACTACTTCTCCCTCTTCTATTTTCGAAAATATCTCTTTCTTTTTCAAAAATTCTTTTTAATTAATTAATTGTTTCATGTTTTAATTTTAATTTATCTCTAATTTTCGAAAAATTACTAACCTCTTTTTCAAAATTAATTTCAAAAATTCCCTTCTCTTTTATTCTTCTATTTAATTATTTAATTACTAACACTTCTCTTCACCTCTCTTCATCCAAAAATCCGAATCACCTTCTTCATTCTTCTACCCCTTCCTCTTTTTCTACTAACATAAAGGAATCTCTATACTGCGACATAGAGGATTCCTCTTTCTTTTCTTGTTCTCTTCTCTTTCATATGAGCAGGAACAGGGATAAAGGCACTCTTGTTGAAATTGATCCAGAACCTGAAAGGACTCTGAAGAGAAAATTAAAAGAAGCTAAATTACAACAATCCAGAAACAACCTTTCAGAAATTTTCGAACAAGAGAAAGAGATGGCAGCCGAAAATAATAATAATAATGCAAGGATCATGCTTGGTGACTTCACAAAGCCAACGTCCAAGTTTGATGGAAGAAGCATCTCCATTCCTGCCATTGGAGCCAATAACTTTGAGCTTAAGCCTCAACTAGTTGCTTTAATGCAACAAAACTGCAAGTTTTATGGACTTCCATCTGAAGATCCTTACCAGTTTTTGACTGAGTTCTTGCAGATCTGTGAGACTGTAAAGACGAATGGAGTTGATCCTGAAGTCTACAGACTCATGCTTTTCCCTTTTGCTGTAAGAGACAGAGCTAGAATATGGTTGGATTCACAGCCTAAGGATAGCCTGGACTCATGGGATAAGCTGGTCACTGCCTTCTTGGATAAATTCTTTCCTCCTCAAAAGCTGAGCAAGCTGAGAGTGGATGTTCAAACCTTCAAATAAAAAGATGGTGAATCCCTCTATGAAGCTTGGGAAAGATACAAGCAGCTGACCAAAAGATGTCCATCTGACATGTTTTCAGAATGGACCATATTAGATATATTCTATTATGGTCTCTCTGAATTTTCGAAAATGTCATTGGACCATTCTGCAGGTGGATCTATTCACCTGAAGAAAACGCCTGAAGAGGCTCAAGAGCTCATTGACATGGTTGCAAATAACCAGTTCATGTACACTTCTGAGAGGAATTCCGTGAACAATGGGATACCTCAGAAGAAAGGAGTTCTTGAAATTGATGCTCTGAATGCCATATTGGCTCAGAACAAAGTGTTGACTCAACAGGTCAACATGATCTCTCAGAATCTGAATGGATGGCAACATGCATCCAACAGTAATAGAGAGGCAGCTTCTGAAGAAGCTTATGATCCTGAAAACCCTGCCATGGCAGAGGTTAATTACATGGGTGAACCTTATGGAAACACCTATAACTCATCATGGAGAAATCATCCAAATTTCTCATGGAAGGATCAACAAAAGCCTCAACAAGGCTTTAACAATGGTGGACGCAACAGGCTGAACAATAGTAAGCCATATCCATCATCTTCTCAGCAACAGACAGAAAATTCTGAACAAAATACTTCTAATTTAGCCAATATAGTCTCTGATCTGTCAAAGGCCACTTTTAGTTTCATGAATGAAACAAGATCCTCCATTAGAAATCTGGAGGCACAAGTGGGCCAGCTGAGTAAGAAAGTCATTGAAACTCCTCCCAGTATTCTCCCAAGCAATACAGAAGAGAATCCAAAAGGAGAGTGCAAGGCCATTGACATAGTCAATGTGGCCGAATGCACAAGGGAGGAGGAGGAACGAAAATCCTAGTGAGAAAGACCTCCTGGGACGTCCCTCAAGCAAGAAGGAGTTTCCTATTAAGGATCCAGAGGAATCTGAGGCTCATATAGAGACCATAGAGATTCCATTAAATCTCCTTCTGCCATTCATGAGCTCTGAAGACTATTCATCCTCTGAAGAGGATGAAGACGTGATTGGAGAGCAAGTTGCTCAATATTTAGGAGCCATCATGAAGCTGAATGCCAAGCTGTTTGGTAATGAGACTTGGGAAAGTGAACCTCCCTTGCTCATTAGTGAACTAGATACCTGGATTCAGAGAACTCTACCTCAAAAGAAGCAAGATCCTGGCAAGTTCTCAATACCTTGTACCATTGGCACCATGAGCTTTGAAAAAGCTCTATGTGACCTGGGGTCAGGGATAAACCTTATGCCACTCTCTGTAATGGAGAAGCTGGGGATCATTGAGGTATAACCTGCCTTGTTTTCATTACAATTGGCAGACAAGTCCATGAGACAAGCTTATGGAATAGTAGAGGACGTGCTAGTAAAGGTTGAAGGCCTTTACATCCCTACTGATTTCATAATCCTAGACACTAGGAAGGAAGATGATGAATGCATCATCCTAGGAAGACCTTTCCTAGCCACAGCAGGAGCTGTGATAGATGTCAACAGAGGTGAGTTAGTCCTTCAATTGAATGGGGACTACCTTGTGTTTAAGGCACATGGCCATCCCTCTGTGACAAAAGAGAGTAAGCATGAAGAGCTTCTCTCAGTTCAGAGTCAAGAAGAGCCCACACAGCCAAACTCTAAGTTTGGTGTTGTAAGGCCACAACCAAACTCTAAGTTTGGTGTTCAAACTCCATATCCAAACTCTAAGTTTGGTGTTGGGACTACACTAACATTGACCTGATCACCTTGTGGCTCCATGAGAGCCACTGTCAAGCTATTGACATTAAAGAAGCGCTTGTTGGGAGGCAACCCAATTTTATTTATCTAATTTTATTTTATTTTGTTTCTTTGTTATTTTTGTGTTTTATTAGGTACATGATCATGAGGAGTCACGAAAAAAATCAAAAAAATTAAAAACAGAGTCAAAAACAGAAGAAAAAATTTTTCACCCTGGAGGTAGCGCAGACTGGCGTTCAACGCCAGTAAGGTGCATCTGGCTGGCGTTCAACGCCAGAACAGAGCACCATTCTGGCGCTGAATGCCAGAAACATGCAACAACCTGGCGTTAAACGCCAGGAACGTGCACAGAGAGGACAAACTGGCGCTGAACGCCAGAAACAAGCATGAAACTGGCGTTCAACGCCAGAAACATGCATTACATGGGCGTTGAATGCCCAAAACATGCACCAATGGGCGTTTGAACGCCAGAAAGATGCATGAAGGCATTTTACACGCCTATATGGTGAAGGAATGGTATTTCTTTTCACCTCAGGATCTGTGGACCCCACAGGATCCCCACCTATCATATTCCCACCTTACCTTTTAATCCTAATCACACTCTCCTAATTCAAATTCAATTTCCCACCCATTCCCACCCAAAATGGCCGAACTACCACCCTCCCTCTCCCTATAAATACCTTTCCATTTTTCTTCATTTTCACACAACACAAACCCCTTCTTCTCCCATATAGCCGAACCTACTCTCTCCCTCTCTACCATATTCTCTTCTTCTTCTTCTACTATTTGGTGCACGAAATTGCAATAACACTTTTGCAATCCCGCACAACTAACCAGCAAGTGCACTGGGTCGTCCAAGTAATACCTTGCGTGAGCAAGGGTCGATCCCACGGAGATTGTCGGCTTGAAGCAAGCTATGGTTATCTTGTAAATCTTAGTCAGGATATCAGAAATTATCAGGATTGATTGTGAAAAGCAAAAGAACATGAAATAAGTACTTGTTCAGCAGTAATGGAGAATAGGTTGAGGTTTTGGAGATGCTCCATCTTCTGAATCTCTGCTTTCCTACTGTCTTTTTCATCAAACACGCAAGACTCCTTCCATGGCAAGCTGTATGTAGGGTTTCACCGTTGTCAGTGGCTACCTCCCATCCTCTCATTGAAAACGATTGCATATGCTCTGTCACAGCATAGCGGAATTCATCTGTCAGTTCTCGTTCAGGCCGGAATAGAATCCAGTGATTCTTTTGCGTCTGTCACTAACGCCCCGCCTTCAGGAGTTTGAAGCACGTCACAGTCATTCAATCATTGAATCCTACTCAGAATACCACAGACAAGGTTTAGACCTTCCGGATTCTCTTGAATGCTGCCATCAGTTCTAGCTTATACCACGAAGATTCCGATTAAATAACCCAAGAGATATCTACTTAATCTAAAGTAGAACGGAGGTGGTTGTCAAGCACACGTTCATGGTTGAGAACATGATGAGTGTCACGGATCATCACATTCATCCGGGTTAAGAACAAGTGATATCTTAGAATGGAAGCAAGCATGATTGAATAAGAAACAGTAGTAATTGCATTAATCCATCAAGACACAGCAGAGCTCCTCACCCCCAACCATGGGGTTTAGAGACTCATGCTGTGGAAAGTGTACAATGAAACGTGTAAAAATGTCATGAGGTCATCAGGTACTGATACAATGTCAAAAGATCCTATTAATAAATAGTAAACTAGTATCCTAAGGTTTTACAGAAATGAGTAAATGACAGAAAAATCCACTTCCGGGCCCACTTGGTGTGTGCTAGGGCTGAGCAATGAAGCATTTTCGTGTAGAGACCTTTTCTGGAGTTAAACGCCAGCTTTCATGCCAGTTTGGGCGTTTAACTCCAAGTTTTATGCCAGTTCCGGCGTTTAACGCTGGAATTTCTGAGGCCGAATTGCTACGCCGGTTTGGGCCATCAAATCTTGGGCAAAGTATAGACTATCATATATTGCTGAAAAGCCCAGGATGTCTACTTTCCAACGCCGTTGAGTGCGCGCCAATTGGGCTTCTGTAGCTCCAGAAAATCCACTTCGAGTGCAGGGAGGTCAGAATCCAACAGCATCTGCAGTCCTTTTCAGTCTCTGAATCAGATTTTTGCTCAGAACCTTCAATTTCAGTCAGAAAATACCTGAAATCACAGAAAAACACACAAACTCATAGTAAAGTCCAGAAAAGTGAATTTTAACTAAAAACTAATAAAAATATACTAAAAACTAACTAAAAGATACTAAAAACATACTAAAAACAATGCCAAAAAGTGTATAAATTATCCGCTCATCACAACACCAAACTTAAATTGTTGCTTGTCCCCAAGCAACTGAAAATCAAAATAGAATAAAAAGAAGAGAATATACTATAGACTCCAAAATATCAAAGAAACATAGTTCCAATTAGATGAGCGGGACTAGTAGCTTTTTGCCTCTGAACAGTTTTGGCATCTCACTCTATCCTTTGAAGTTCAGAATGATTGGCATCTATGAGAACTCAGAACTCAGATAGTGTTATTGATTCCTAGTTAGTATGATGATTCTTGAACATAGCTAGTGTATGAGTCTTGGCTGTGGCCCAAAGCACTCTGTCTTCCAGTATTACCACCGGATACATACATGCCACAGACACATAATTGGGTGAACCTTTCTAGATTGTGACTCAGCTTTGCTAGAGTCCCCAATTAGAGGTGTCCAAGGTTCTTAAGCACACTCTTTTTGCCTTGGTTCACAACTTTATTTCTTTCTTTTTCTTTCTTCTCTTTTTTTTTTCTTTCTTTTTTTTCTTTCTTTTTTTCTTTTTTTTTCGAAAAAAAATTTTTTTTTGTATTCACTGCTTTTTCTTGCTCCAAGAATCAATTTAATGATTTTTCAGATCCTCAATAACAGTTCTCTTTCTCCTCATTCTTTCAAGAGCCAACAATTTTAACATTCTCAAAACAACAAATTCAAAAGACATATGCACTGTTCAAGCATTCATTCAGAAAACAAAAAGTATTGTCACCACATCAAACCAATTAAGCTAGTTTCAAGGATAAATTTCGAAATCCTGTACTTCTTGTTCTTTTGTGATTAAAGCATTTTTCATTTAAGAGAGGTGATGGATTCATAGGACATTCATATCTTTAAGGCATAAATTTTATTAATTATGAATTAAGAACAAGACTCAGAAAATAAATATAAGATAAAACTAGAAATAGAAAAACAAAAACAAAAACGAAAAAAAATAGGCTCCTAATGATAGAGGTTTTCACAGAGTTAGGACTCAACAACCTTGATTTTGAGAAGTGGATGCTCCCTCAGCTTGAGAGGAGAGCTTTTGGCGTTTCATCTCTTGGAGTTCATGCCCTTGCTTCTCTTGTTCCTTCCATTGACTTCTTGGTGATTGGCCTTTCAATGGGTATGAATTCATCTGCTTCCATCTTTACCTCAGCCTCTTTACAGAGCAAGGAGATCAAGCTTGGGTAAGCCAATTTGGTTACAGTGGAATTCTTATTTGCAATTGTGTAGATCTCACAAGCAATCACATGATGAACCTCCACTTCTCTTCCAAGCATAATGCAATGAATCATCACTGCTCTCTTGATGGTGACCTCAGAACGGTTGCTAGTGGGCAATATGGAACGCCCAATGAAGTCTAGCCAGCCTCTTGCAATTGGTTTGAGGTCTACCCCTCTTGAGTTGGTTTGGGACACCCTTAGAATTGGTTATCCACTAGTTCCAGGGAGGCATATGTCCTCTAGAACTTGATCAACCTTCATCTACTCTCACCATCCTCCTATTAAAGGAGTCAGGATCATCTTGCAGTTGAGGCAATTTGAAGATTTCTCTTATTTTGTCAGATGGAAGTACATAAACTTTCCCTCTGACCATGGTTCTGTAGGTATGGTAAGCAGTTCCAGTCATTCTCTGCTTATCTGTCAGCCACAGATTTGAGTAGAATTCCTGAACCATGTTCCTTCCAAACCTTTGTCTCAGGATTGGTTAGAACTTCCCATCCTCTGTTTCGAATTTGCTCTTGGATCCCGGATATTCATCTTCTTTCAGATCAAATTTTACTCCGGGATCACTGACCTCAGACCCATTATTTGTGATAATGGTCTTCATGTTCTTTGGTTAAGAACTTCTCTTGATTCCAAAGATCTTTGGATTATTCTCTTTCTTGCCTCTTAAATTGGTTTGTTTTCCCTTAGGAGCCATGATATTGATAAATCTTGGCTTAGTGATCACGGAAAAGCACACCAAACTTAGAGGTTTGCTTGTCCTCAAGCAAAAGAAAGGAAGAAGGAGAGAGGGAGGAAGAGGAAATTCGAATGGTGTGGTGGAAAGAGGGAGCCAAATGTGTATTTATAAGGTGGGGAGGGGAGTTTTCGAAAAAGAAGAGAGAAATTTGAAAGGAGATTTGAGAAGATATGGAAAGAAATTGAGAAAAGGGTGAAATTTTTGAACAATGTTTGTAATTGATTTGAAATAAATTTGAAGAATGGTTTTGATTTTTGAAGATTTGAAAGTGAATGATGAATGATTGAAGTGTGATTTTGTAGAAAAGTATGGTGATGAGCGGATAATTTATACGCTTTTTGGCATTGTTTTTATATAGTTTTTAGTCAGTTTGAGCTACTTTTAGGGATGTTTTCATTAGTTTTTATGTTAAATTCACATTTCTGGACTTTACTATGAGTTTGTGTGTTTTTCTGTGATTTCAGGTAAATTCTGACTGAAATTGAGGGATTTGAGCAAAACTCTGAAAAAGGCTGACAAAAGGACTGCTGATGCTGTTGGAATCTGACCTCCCTGCACTCGAAATGGATTTTCTGGAGCTACAGACCTCCAAATGGCGCGCTCTCAACAGCGTTGGAAAGTAGACATCCAGGGCTTTCCAGCAATATATAATAGTCCATACTTTATTCGAAGAATGACGACGCAAATTGGCGTTGAACGCCAAGTACACGCTCCTTTCCGGAGTTAAACGCCAGAAAAACGTCATTATCCGGAGTTGAACGCCCAAAGCACATCATAACTCGAAATTCAACTTCAAGAGAAGCCTCTACACGTGGATTGATCAAGCTCAGCCCAAGCACACACCAAGTGGGCCCCGGAAGTGGATTTACGCATCAATTACTTACTCATGTAAACCCTAGGAGCTAGTTTATTATAAATAGAACATTTAACTATCATAATTTTATCCTGGATCCTGGATTGTATTTTGAATCCTGTGATCACGTTTTAGGGGGCTGGCCATTCGGCCATGCCTGGACCTCTTTCACTTATGTATTTTCAACGGTGGAGTTTCTGCACACCATAGATTAAGGGTGTGGAGCTCTGCTGTACCTCAAAGATTAATGAAGTTCTATTTTCTTTTATTCAAATCTCTATCTTATTCTTATTCCAAGATATTCATTCGCACCCAAGAACATGATGAATGTGATGAGCTAATAACTCTCATCATCATTCTCACTTATGAACGCGCGTGATTGACAACCACTTCCGTTCTACATGCAACCAAGGCTTGAATGTGTATCTCTTAGATTCCCCAACAGAATCTTCGTGGTATAAGCTAGATAGATGGCGGCATTCATCTGGATCCGGAAAGTCCAACCTTGTCTGTGGTGTTCCGAGTAGGATCCTGGGAATCCGGAAAGTCTCACCTTGTCTGTGGTATTCCGAGTAGGATTCCGTTCATGAATGACTGTGACGTGCTTCAAACTTTAACCTGCTGGGCGTTAGTGACAAACGCAAAAGAGGGATTCTATTCCAGTAGGAGCGGGAACCAACCGGTGATTGGCCGTGCTGTGACAGAGTGCGTGCGTAGCTTTCACTGCGAGGATGGGATGTAGCTATCAACCATGGGTGATGCCTCCAGACTGGTTAGCTGTGCGAGTGACAGCCGTACAGGTTATTCCCCGAGAGGAATGAAAGTAGCCACAGTTGATGGTGAACCCCTATACAAAGCTTGCCATGGAAAGGAGTAAGAAGGATGAGTAGAAGGAATAGGAGAGCAGGCGTCGAGAGCTCTACAGCATCTCCATTCTGCTTATCTGAAATTCCTACCAATGAATCTACATAAGTATTCTATCCCTTTTATTATTCCCTTTATTAGTACAATTCAATTATCACTATTACAAATGTATTAATCCCTAACTGAGATTGCAAGGTGACCATAGCTTGCTTATGCAACAATCTCTGTGGATCGACCCTTACTCACGTAAGGTATTACTTGGACGACCCAGTACACTTGCTGGTTAGTTGAACGGAGTTGTGAAGGAAGGCCAATTTCTAAAAGGAATAATCTCTACTCAGTGCCAATTCCCATAATCCAATTACAATGAATCAGATCTAAAAAAGGGGAATCACAATTTCGTCCACCAAGTTTTTGGCGCCGTTGCCGGGGATTGTTCGAGTATGGACAACTGACGGTTCATCTTGTTGCTCAGATTAGGTACTTTTCTTTTCAAAAATCTTTTTCAAAAATTTTTCTTTTATTTTTCGTTTTTCAAAACTTTATTTTCGAAAATAATTAATAAAAATACAAAAAAATTAGAAAATCATAAAAATCAAAAATATTTTGTGTTTCTTGTTTGAGTCTTGAGTCAAATTTTAAGTTTGGTGTCAATTGCATGCTTTTAAAATTTTTCTTGCATTTTTCGAAAATCATGCATTCATAGTGTTCTTATGATCTTCAAGTGTTCTTGATAAGTACTCTGTTTGATCTGATGTTTTCTGTTTGTATTGTTTGTTGTTTTTCATGTGCATTTTTGCATTCATATTTCATGCATTAAAGATTTCTAGTTGGTGTCTTGCATGTTTTCTTTGCATCAAAAATTTTTCAAAATTATGGTTCTGATGTCATCATGATCTTCAAAGTGTTCTGGTGTCATCTGACATTCATAGCATTCTTGCATGCATTCATTGTTTTGATCTAAAAATTTCATGCATTAATATCTTTGTTGTTTTCTCTTTCATAATTAAAAATTCAAAAATCAAAAAAAAAAATATATATCTTTTCCTTAATTCTCTCCAAAATTTCGAAATTTTGGTTGACTGGTCAAAAATTTTCAAAATTAGTTGTTTCTACAAGTCAAGTCAAATTTCAATTTTAAAAATCTTATCTTTCAAAATCTTTTCAAAAATCATATCTTTTTCATTTTTTTTCATTTTTCGAAAATTTCAAAAATCTTTTTCAAAATATTTTCAAAATCTTTTTCTATCTTTACATGTAATTTCGAAAATTAGCTAATAATTAATGTGATTGGTTCAAAAATTTGAAGTTTGTTACTTTCTTGTTAAGAAAGGTTCAATCTTTAAGTTCTAGAATCTTATCTTGTAGTTTCTTGTTAGTTAAGTTATTTTAAAAAAAAAACTAAATCTTTTTCAAAATATCTTTTTCTTAAAACTTATATCTTATCTCTTTATCTTATTCTTTTTAAAATTTATCTTTTTCAAAATTTGATTTCAAAATATCTTATCTAACTTCTTACCTTCTTATCTTTTTAAATTTTGATTTCAAATCTTTTTCAATCAACTAACTAACTTTTTGTTTGTTTCTTATCTTTTTCCAAACCACCTAACTACTTCTCTCTCTTCTATTTTCGAAAATATCTCTCTTTTTTTTAAAAATTCTTTTTAATTAATTAATTGTTTCATGTTTTAATTTTAATTACAATTTATTTTTATTTTTCGAAATCACTAACCTCTTTTTCAAATTTATTTTCGAATTCTCTCTCCTCTTTTCTTATTATATTTAATTAATTAATTACTAACACTTCTCTTCACCTCTCTTCCTCCATAAATCCGAGACCTTCCATCCCTCTTCTTCTACCCCTTTCTTTTTTTACTAACATAAAGGAATCTCTATACTGTGACATAGAAGATTCCTCTTTCTATTCTTGTTTTCTTCTCCTTCATATGAGCAGGAACAGGGATAAAGGCACTCTTGTTGAAGTTGATCCAGAACCTGAAAGGACTCTGAAGAAAAAATTAAGAGCTAAACAATCCAAAACGTCTTTAAAGAAACAACCTTTCAGAAAATTTCGAACAAGAGAAAGACATGGCAGCCGAAAATAATAATAATAATGCAAGGAGAATGCTTGGAGACTTCACAAAGCCACGTCCAAGTTTGATGGAAGAAGCATCTCCATTCCTGCCATTGGAGCCAATAACTTTGAGCTTAAGCTCAACTAGTTGCTTTAATGCAACAAAACTGCAAGTTTTATGGACTTCCATCTGAAGATCCTTACCAGTTTTTAACTGAGTTCTTGCAGATCTGTGACACTGTAAAGACCAAATGGAGTTAATCTGAAGTCTACAGACTCTTGCTTTTCCCTTTGCTGTAAGAGACAGAGCTAGAGTATGGTGGATTCACAACCCAAGGATAGCCTGGACTCATGGGATAAGCTTGTCACTGCATTCTTAGAAAGTTTTTCCTCCTCAAAAGCTGAGCAAGCTGAGAGTGGATGTTCAAACCTTCAAACAAAAAGATGGTGAATCCTCTATGAAGCTTGGGAAAGATACAAGCAGCTGACCAAGAGATGTCCATCTGACATTTTTCAGAATGGACCATATTAGATATTCTATTATGGTCTCTTGAATTTTCGAAAATGTCATTGGACCCATTCTGCAGGTGGATCTATTCACCTGAAGAAAACACCTGAAGAGGCTCAAGAACTCATTGACATGGTTGCAAACAACCAGTTTATGTACACCTCTGAGAGGAATTCTGTAATAATGGGGTACTCAGAAGAAGGAGTTCTTGAATTGATGCTCTGAATGCCATATTGGCTCAGAACAAAGTGTTGACTCAACAGGTCAACATGATCTCTCAAAATCTGAAGGATTGCAACATGCATCCAACAGTACTAGAGAGGCAGCTTCTGAAGAAGCTTATGATCCTGAAAACCCTGCCATGGCAGAGGTTAATTACTTAGGTGAACCTTATGGAAACACCTATAACTCATCATGGAGAAATCATCCAAATTCTCCTGGAAGGATCAACAAAAATCTCAACAAGGTTTCAACAATGGTGGACGCAACAGGCTGAATAATAGTAAGCCATATCCATCATCTTCTCAGCAAAGACAGAGAATTCTGAACAAAATACTTCTAATTTAGCCAATAGTCTCTGATCTGTCAAAGGCCACTTTCAGTTTATGAATGAACCAGATCTTCCATTAGAAATCTGGAAGCACAAGTGGGTCAGTGAGTAGAAAGTCATTGAAAACTCTTCCCAGTTCTCCCAAGCAATACAGAAGAGAATCCAAAAGGAGAGTGCAAGGCCTTGATTTAATCAAAGTGGCCGAATGCACAAAGGAGGAGGAGGACGAAATCCTAGTGAGGAAGACCTCCTGGGACGTCCCTCAAGCAAGAAGGTTTCCTATTAAGATCCAAAGGAATCTGAGACTCATACAGAGATCATAGAGATTCCATTGAACCTCCTTCTGCCATTCATGAGCTCTGAAGAATTTCACCCTCTGAAGAGGATGAAGATGTGACTGGAGAGCAAGCTGCTCTATATTTAGGAGCTATCATGAAGCTGAATGCCAAGTTATTTGGTAATGAGACTTGGGAAGTGAAATTCCCTTGCTCATTAGTGAACTAGATACTGGATTCAGAGAACTCTAC